>NC_051154.1:438307563-438512591 GCF_013339745.2 Dermacentor silvarum
AGGCATACTAGGTAAGGATAATACTCGACCACCTACACTTTTTACAAACTTGTTTCCTTAGGTAACTGCAAGTTAAGTAGCATTTATTTTTATGGCAACTGTTTTATAGCTGAAGCATATAATAAATATCACTCGGTGACTGCACTTGGGCACTAGCATTCATGATCATGGCAACCATGTAATTAAAATCTGAAACATTCATATTCGCCCGCAGCGGTATGAGTTTCCTCAGGTTAGCATTAAACCCCAATTGGCGGCGATTAATCCGTTTTTCAATTTCTCTTTTCCATTTAAATGACACAATGAACTAGAAGACCAATAGGTTTTTCACAATTTTCTATGCTTCTTAATTGTTCAATCGGTCATGATGGCCGTGATATATGATCAGTATATTTTGCCCACTCAAACTAAAAGGCTTCTGTGAAACATCTCGCATTGAACTATGCTACACTGGCCTCTTCTGTGTTTTTTTTGTTTGCACGTTTACCTTTCCTGCCTGGGCCCAGATGGCCCTGCAGTATTTTGCAATTAAGCAAACAAAATTAAGTGGCGCTAGCAAACTCATGTGTATGGCAGTTTTATGCCCTCGCAGTTTTTAAGTTCAGAAATTTGTAAACAGAACCGTCGTGAGCAAGGTAATGACCTAAAATTTAATATTATATTCTTAATAGTTTGCACAAGAGTGTATGTCACAACAATAAAGTACTTTGTTCTGCATGCGTGATTTGTGTCATGTTGGTTGCTCATGCACCTTTTACAGAGTGTGATATTTTGCAGCCACAGCCAGCAGAACACGCCTGAAACGGCCTTTCTGAGGCATGAAGTATGGCGTTACACAATTACAAACTGCGACCAAGAAGAAGATGGTCTACAGCAATCCCATCACCGGCTTTTTTCAAAAGGTTGCTCATCTCCAAGATGTCATAGAAGATTTATCTGACAATCGCATTATAGGAAATGAGGATGTCGCCATGTTGCAGAGTCTTGGTGGGGCAAAGAAAAAGACTTGCTCATGCGTCAACTGCCATGTAAGTCTGGTGCAGCAATGTCACACGCTTACTCGCCAGAGCTCAGGGCATGCTCTGACTTTACATTTTTATTCCCCTAGAGCATGCAGATATGTACTAGCTGTTTTAAACACATGCCTCCCGCATCCAAAGACGCTGTGTAAATGGTATCAATCCATTGATGGGACTGCTGGCTTTTCAAAAAGGAAATGACTGCATTGGCTATGAAGGTAAAGCACGGCCACTTCACATTATGCAATCTGGTGGCGGATTAGATGACCATTAGAAGCTATGTGGAGTAGGAAGGAAAAAGGTTCCATGGATATGTTGACATGAGCATTGATGTCAATGATGACAGCTTTCCAGTTGTCAAAGATGCATGTGTTATAATGCTTGTTGCAATCAATGGCAGATGGAAGCTGCCGATTGGCTACTTTCTAGTGGATGGCCTTGGTGGTGAGCAGAGGCCAATTTGGTGCTGCAAACTGCTAGCTTCACTCATTAAAAAGGCGCGTCGATCTGCGATGGCGTTTCAGCGAATTTGTCATTGCTGCGCAGCCTTGGCTGCAAGATGGACCTGACTGAGCTGGATTCTTCTTTTCCGCATCCAGTGACAAAAACTTCTCTTTGCCATTGGATCCCTCGCCATGTTGAAGCTACTGCGACACTCTCTGTTTGATAAAAAGGTTATTGTGATATTAACAAACAGTTCATATTGTGGAAACACATTGATGAGCGGCATGAAATCCAGTGCACAGAGGGCCTACATTTCGCAAATAAACTTAGGCACATAAGAATTGGAAAAGCCAGCCCATGAAAGTCTCACTGTTGGCTCAAACATTTATGCAATCGGTAGCAGGTGCTCTTGTGACTGCAGAGCTCGAAAAATTCCAAATTTTCAAATTCCTTGCCAGCAGAAGAGTTTATCAGACATGTCAACAACGCATTTCCAATTTTGAATTCAAGACATCCAAGGCAAGAAGAATAGAAAATACCGCTGTGGTCCTCAAAATGTGGCTCCTGTCACTGCGTATGTCAAAGAACTGAAGGCCTACTTTTGCTCACTTAGCGAGTCTGCAGCTGGTAAACTAATGACAGGGACCAACCAAAAGACAGGCTTGATTGGCTTTGTGGTGTGCTTAGACAACCGTCTATACAACCACTTGGTTACAGAAAATGGCCTATTGGCATATCTTCTGACTTCCAAGCTCAGTCAGGACCACCTTGAGTAATTTTTTGCCGCAATAAGATCATTTGGGGGCTGCAATGACAACTCAACAGCAAAACAGTTTGCAGCAGCATTGAAGCGTCTGATAGTTCGCAATGAGGTCAAGGACATTGATGGCGGAAATTGCTTTCTATTGGAACACATCGAAATTCTCTTTGTACGCTCCTCTGAAAAACCATCCTCCATCGATGTAATTAACTTCACAGCCCTCAGAAGTCCTGCAGCCAGTGAACCACTCACGGAATCAATTATACAAGATCATGGCTACTCTGCCGACCCAGGCAGGGTAACCTGGATCGGCAGAGCTTGGGTGTCTACGACTCGCAGTACAGGAAAACTGCTACACAAGTTTCCTCGTGGGTGAACTATGTTCATGATGGCCCACACAATTAATTCCTTAATCCATCAACTTCGGCTGTTCCACCGGGTTCTAGCCTTTGTTTTTTAGTGACTTTGTAAAGCACATAAATTGTTCAAGAATGTTGTATGCAGACGTTAAATTTTAGAGGGAAAATGTGATACCTTACTGTAAATTGTGCAAGTATGTGTTTGTTGTCTTGCTGAATGCTGTAGCTTGAATCAACTGCATGCGAATTCTGCTTAAACAATTGTTCTGTTCAGCATCAAGCTTAACAGTATGAACAATGACGGTTGGTTAGCTGGCCTACCTTTCACTAGAGCAAACTGTGTGATGACATGGACATGCTGTGAATGCTCTAAATGCATTATGGGTGAGCTAAGTATACTCTTGAGGATGACAATGTTTTTTTTAAGTTTGATTGTGTATATCTTTTACCTGACCTTTGTCAAAATTTGTCTCCGTCACCTGCAATACCGTTGGTTTTACTATATCGAAAATAATTTAATGTGCTGATTTGGTTCACTTGCTTTACAATAGCCTTTTATGACGCCAGATTCACTGTAACCACGAACATTTGGTGTATACCACTCAATGAGTGTTTTAAATACCATGAAATGTGCATTTATCTGATGTTCACAGTGCAATAGAGCCGCCGCCTCTTATTTTGCTGTGTGTTGGCTCAGCTTGGAAAGTGCTAACATTTTCTAGGTATTGATACAACAAGGTTTTTTTGTACATTTTACTTGCAGCAAAACGCATTGTATTTTAAAGTTGACATAGTTAGTTATTTTGTGGGTCTGACCTCACATCAATTCTTTCAACTTTGACTTTGTGAACTACCACTCTTCTTTTTATATTTCTGCATATGTATTGTTTATTTTTCTAAAAAGCACAATCACCGAAGCCTCTTGCTATTTGTCAGTACAGCGCAGATAAATATTATACAATTATATCCCTGTAGTGAAGACGTTGCATACAAGGCATTGTAAGCAAAACTGTATCTACATTCAGGGATAGCTGATCCCATTTACGAGTTTTATTAAAGGTATCAATACTATGTGTGATATAGATTTCTTTGTATAACGTTATGATACAAATGTCCTGTGGCATACAAATGCTAATACTGATACCGTAGGGCAGTGAAACAATAGGTTTTCTTGCTTGCTGTTTATAATTTTCTTTTGTGTATTATCTTTCCAATGCACTTCATTTAAATTATAAATGCGGCTTCCGTCTCTATTTGTCTGAAATCTTCGGCTTCTATAGGTGCAATAAACATTGAATAAAGAATGAAACAATTACTGTTGTCATTAAAAATGTGATTTCCATAGTACAAGTACACCAGCAACACAATGAATCCACAAGTGCAAATGAATGCTGACATTTTCCCTTTGCCGCTATGTATTCAGTTTTCATAGCGTTTCACACTAGAAGAGAAAAAATGGTCCCCCGGGCAGTGTTTGACTCTAGTACATAATTATGTGGAGCTATATTCGCATTCGAAAACAGCTGAATAAACTTTAGATAATGCACAAATTCCGTCCATTTGCTGTATTATATATCGAAAATGGATCCCCGAGGCGCGTCTCAACAGCGTCGTCGCACAACACAATCTTACAAAATAGTGCACATAAATCTGGATAAACAGCGACGACTTCGGCGTTAAGAATGGAGGCTAATGCTGTTTATTTCTCTCAGAATAAAATATGCACACCAGAGCCTTTTATTAGGCGAAAATGCGACAAAAAGTGTCCCTCATAACATCTCGTTTCTTCCTAGGTGCAAGACAGCGGGACAAAAATAGCAAGATAATACGCACCGCAGCTTAAGGTGCACAACCGCTGATCTGCGAAACATTTAATGGAGTACATGGTAAAAATAGACACACTCGGGCGTTCTGGATTTGAAGCATATGAAGCGAAGAAATACGCGCGCAGTAGCAGAAAACCACCATCCGCATACGGGCCTCCAAGCTTGTGACGGCAGGCGCCACTAAAAGTTACCATGTACCAAAGAAACACGAATGCTCCGGCAACCTTGTGGGCCTATTCCTACCCAAAAGTAGAGTGTACTAGACAATGGTCGAGTGGGCCGAACGGTGCTCTCCCGCTGAGGCGCCGCGTGTGGAAAAATTGTGCAAGGGTGCTGCGAGCGAACTGGATTGGGGCGGAGACGCGCTCCGCGGCATATTCAACGTACTTTCGCTGCAGGCGCCGAGACCGATTGCGCATAGTACGCTCTTAAAATGGTGCTTTATTTCAACTGCAAATTTATTTTTACACCATTTTGCCAAACATATATATTTAAGGCATGGATTACACAACGCGACGTCTTCAATTTTGCTGTCGTTGTCAAGCGCGTCGTCTGCTAGCGAGCGCGCGTTCGCTACGCGGACGCTGGCGGAGGCCCACTTTTTCTCGCAGAAGGTCTGTGCAGTACATTTTCTTTTATGTTTCAGTTGCTTTGGTGCGCCTATGACTCTTGACGGCGGTAAAAAATGTAGTTTTAGCCAGGCGAACTGCTATTTTTACCACTGTTTTCTAAAAGTAACCGTATATCTGCAACATGAAGCTACGTAAGAAATTTTATTATTGATCGTGTCATTTCACGCGCGCTTCTTGTTGGTGGATATTGATCAGGGACAATGATCGAAGAAAAAATATTAGAGTGAAATAAACCACGGTTATTAATTGCGTGGCGCGTAGAATGACCAATGTATTTCTAGGTAATTAAATCAAAGGGTACATAGACATATATATTCACGATGTATATGTAAGCGAAGAAATAAGTATTCTAAATGTACTAATTGAAAAAGTGAGAACACCCGACCGGGGGAATAAGCGCACGTGTTTGTAGTAACAAACCCACTTATTATTAAATACTGCACGGAAAAGTCTCATTCGCTTCCATATATATATATATATATATTATATATGAAGTGTTATGATATACCGTACGACGCCGAGTAGTCGTTTCCGTGCGAATGACAAACAGCACTATTGAGTCTCCAAGCTGAGTGACCGATGCAAGTGAGGACTGTTATTCCGTATGATTGTGCTGCCGGAGAGCCGTGGCTGTTGCACAGAGACGCAGTCCCTATAATTAACGCACGGGTGTTAAAAGTCCTGCTTAACAAGTTCCTAGCAGTCATTTGATAAACGCCCCTTTTTCGGGGCAACCTGTAAATCTGCTAACTTGATTCAGACAAGGAAAATGTTGTTTGACAGGCTCATCATGTTTGCAACCCTGTACTTCGACGAACGCAACAGATCTGCACATATCTTTACGTGTATGTGAGACATGCCGTTCCCTTAATTGTTTCATTATGGTCGTATTAGTGCACCAGATAACTTAAAGCAGCCGTCTATAAATACAAGCTGCTGATTGGAGCGGTCATACATTTGGGAACGGCATTACATTTATGTATGAAATATAGGATAAGCGCAACATGTTTTCCTCGGAAGTAAGACTCGAGAATAATTTATTTGTTTACACCCCTAGAAAAAAGCAGAATGACGCAGCCACCTGCTTTTTTTATTTGAACAAAGTTTTCGGTTTTACGTGGCAAAACCACGATATGATTATGAGGCACCCGGTTTAGTTTTCGCCACCTGGGGTTCTTTAACGTGCACCCAAATAGAAGTACATGAGTCTTTTTCATTTTGTTCCCTTCGAATTCCGTGTTCTGGATTGAACCCGCGAGCTCCAGTTTGGCAGTGCAACGCCGTATCTACTATATAGCCCCAAGGCTTTCTTTTTTTTTGAAGTGTCGACTGGAAATAAATTCCACGTGCGGCTTATGGCCAAAGATTAGCATATAATGATAAACTAAAACGTTTTCGGCGCTCGAAGTCCGACTGCAATAAATGCCCCGTACAATTACTCCGCATTCTGTTACGCGAGGAAGGCGGAAACTTAAATTAAATGTTGCGCTGCCGTTTACTTTTTTTTATCTATAACAATGCTTCCCGTAAATCTGAGTACAAGGCGCCGGATGGGGCAGATATGTTACTTGTTTGAAGCGGCAAGTAGGAATGTTACATATTTTTTTCGTCTGTGTTTCGCAAGACCTACTGATGGAAAAATATATGCGCAACAATACACACGAGGATACGTGTTGCTTGAAGAACGAGAAAATGTTTGTTCTCCAAAGGGAACCGTTCAATAACATAGTAGAATGAAAGCCAACACTACGGCCGCAATGCACGCGCAATCACCGAGCTGCACTTACAAATAAAATAAAATAAAGAGAAGAAAGGAATTTATTCTTAAGGCATAAATACATGTTATATGAAATTATGAACACCATTTGAGTGGTCTGAACGCAAATACCAGCGCGCGAAGTAGTACGAATGACCCTGCCGAGCGGTAACGCCAGCAGTTTCCAACGGCGCGACTTTGATGCGGCCCAATCCACTTCGATCGTAGCGCCGCCACAGTATTTTTCCACGTTGGGCGCCTCACTGCAAAGCATGCGCCGCCACAGCCGCTCACCCCACTCGACCGTATTCTAGTACACTCTACCCAAAAGGCACCTCGCACGGGGCCCCCGAGAGAGGGAGGGGCAGCTTCAGAGGAAGTGGGCTTGCCGAGGCTAGCGGAATCACGGGACGCTCCCTCCTAATACTTTTTCCTCCATGCATGTTAACGACAGCGTGCGCCCCTCGCGGTTATTACATGCTAACGCGCGCTCGTTACTTGCTCTGGCGTCAGCACCGGAGACGAGCCCGCCCACATGGAGCGATTTTCTTGCGAAAAACTGGCGAACGGCCGCGCGCGGCGTCCGGCCGGCGGCTGTTCGCCTTTGATCAAGGCGGGCTAGATATGTTCGCAGGCGGTCAACCGCTCACTGGAAGCGGTGAATGAAGGCTGTCAGCGCGGACCAATCAGGGCGTGGTCACGTCCGACTTCCTGCCGCCGCATTTGACTCGGCTAGCCAGCCAAAGAGCCTAGAGCGAGCATGGCGACAGAAGCTGCGCGCATTGCGTACAATTGATCACAGCTGGCCAGGCGCGACCAATATGGTTCAGTTGCAGATACAAAACTATTTTCACTGAATTTTTCTGGGAATAGAATCACGCTATTTCTAGCAACACTGATATCGTGGCGGCGGCGGCCGCCTGTTGTTCGCCGCGTGTGGGTGCAGCACGGCGGCGGCGCGCGCTGGCGTTCCGCCGCGCTGGTGCGGGCCGCACGAAGTTCGCCGTGAAAGTTGGCTCCATGTGGGCCGGGCGCCATGAACGAAAATTCACAACTTTGATGGTCTTTTTTATTTCTGTATGCATGTAGGTCGCAAGCTTGCGTTTGTAAAGCTGGTCTACCCTCAATACCCATCGTTGTGCGCGCGCCCCATCTATATTCATGATTAACGCGCAAAACGGATATTTATTGACAATGATCTAAATTTTCAGTACCTTGAGTTCCACAGGAATTCATAATACTTATAGCTGCACATGACAGTACTGTTTATGGTTCCTAGTCAGCAGCTTTGTCGTTGCGTTACTAAACACGAAGTCTTGGGTGCGATTCCCGGCCACGAAGCCGCATTTTGATGTGGGCGTCTGCCTAGATTTAGGTGCATGTTAAAGAACAGGACAGGTGGTCAATGTTAATCCGAAGTCCCACACTACGCGTGCTTCATAATCATATCGTGGTTCTGGCACGTAAAACCCGAGAATTTAAGTAACCGAGTAACAACCGAGTAGCGTGATGTCGTATTAGGCGTCCAGTCAATTCCTAGCGATGGCTTTCAGCCAAGCTGCTCTCGCTTCACTGTCACTAGGAATCTCATGAAACGAAATTCCAGGTAACTTATGTTTACCATCCGAATTGCACTTTGGAACACAACAGTAGGCCATAGCATCACAAGAACAATAAAATCTCCAGTCGCAGCAGCGCAACACACGTTTTGACGTACAAGCATGTGGCAAATTCCACGCACACTACCCAGGGGGTGGGCGCCATCTCGTGGGGAACGGCGTCAACCGGCTAGCAAGAGCGGACGGTGGCTTAGCCCCTTCGAGCAGGACAGAAAGTATATAGGAGGCTATGGCCGGGCTTAAGGTGCGCTTCGTGCGCCGCTCGCTAGGAGGCTACGCCCCGCCAGCTGGCCCGCGCTGCGCTTCCTCCTCGCCAGCATGTCGTGCCAGCAGAAAGACGTTCGCTCACTTGCTCCTCCGAGTTCGGTTCGTGCGTTGCGTTCACCATGGAGATGGTCGACGAGGAAGCCGCCAGGCCAAGCACAGCCTACCCACAAGAAGACCTACAGACGATGGTTCTCTGTGGTGTGTCGTTCTTTCCTAAGGAACACCAACGCCGAGGAGCGAGTGCCAGTAAGAGGCCTAAGTCAAAGATTAGGGTCGCCTATCATTTTTCTTTTCAGCGACAGTGGTAATCACCCCGCCAGGATTGGTAATGCCTACCATAGGCCATTCAACCCATTTTTATTCTGTAAAGTTCCTTTTGTTGATCAGTATCCCCTGTGAGTAATTGACGTAGGAAACGTACTTCTACACATCTAGAAACCAACTGGCGATAATAAATTGTTGTTTCTTTGCAGGCTCTTCAGTATTACTTTGTGTTCTGCATATATCTTCAACCCTGCGCTTACATTTTTTTTCGGTTTCGGGCCTCAATCATTTGTTGCAATTCATTCCCAGTGGTGCTGAACAGGACAATGTCATCTGCAAACCGAAGGTTGTTTCGATATTCGTCGTTGATCCTCACTCCTAACCTTCCCAGTATATAGCTTCAATACTTCAAGCATGCAGTGAATAGCATTGAAGATAGTGTCCCCTAGCCTGACAGCTTTCTTGGTAGTTTTTTATTTCTTTTTCATATGGAGAATTAGGGTAGCTTGTGTTTGGGGGGAGGTGGTGAAGCTGATAGCGTATACGACTTATTTATGTGTGCGTGAGGAGCACGAGCACACAGATGCACATATTTACATTGCCTATTGTATACATTCCGCACCACGTCAGCCGCCACATATGGTTACCATATCTGCGACATTTCTCATTCAAATGAGCAAGTGGTTTGCAAAACTACACGGTGGGGTAAGGGAGAATAAAAAGGGGAAGAGTGAACACTGTGCGTGTATGGCCGCGCTGATATGTCGTGCCCCGCAGACATCTGACACGAGTACGCCTCGTGCTCAATCATAGTGTTATGCTCGCCTTGTTTCGTGCTGCGTTTTCTCACAGACGACCACTTGGTGATTTACGTTCTATTGTGGCATCGCTTATGCTAAGCAACTATTTCAGTTCGACCCCGAAATAATGCGCTCGTGTTCCCAGTCCTCGCTATATTCAATCAGTTACTAGACGCAAATTTCATTTCCGCGCACCGCTGGTAAGATTCAGCTCTAAGATCAAGAATTTCACTGAACTTAAGCAGTTTGGGGTCGAGAAGCCTTATATTAGCCTTATTTCTACATTCATATCTGATAATTTTACATAAGAAACTGAAATATTGAAAACACTCCATGGGGGGGGGGGATGAGTGTTAGTGTTCAACTATCGCCTACATCTTGGTTCGACCTAATTTTCACTACCTTATGAAATTATGAACGAAAGCTCTTAACTATTCTAAAGAAAAGTTGTAGCTGGCATCTAACAGCTGACACATAAGAAGCAAAAAAAAAATCATGAGCCATTCCACGTTGAGAAGGTGGATGACCAGCGAAGCTATTTAGCGCGTAGGCGCGTTGCTCCTCGCTAGTTCGGACAGGTGTCCGAGACCGAGGGTGGCGGGTCGTCGTGGCTATACCCTCCTCACGCAACGACTGCTGCGCCCGCAGGTGTTCTTTTTCGTCCACTCGCTATTCCTCATTACGACACAAAAGAGAAGTGAAATTCAAAATGGCGAACGGCAACTTGTCTTTCTGGTTTTTTATATACATTCGCGTGGACGATGGGACAGCCGACGAAGAGCGGGAGGAAACTAGACACGCGTGGCGTTTCGACGGCACCGCCACCACGGGAGAGCGAAAGGAAAGGAAACTAGATACGCAAGCGCTCGGAACGCCGCCAAAGAGGGCGGTGCGAATGCAGGTAGACATGGCCGACGCGGGTTTACACGGCAGCAAATCTTTGAGAAACCTGGGAGTCTACTGATCTCGAAAATGGTGCCTATTGTAATAATCTACTCAAAATGCACATCCGAAGGGCGCCGATGAGCCAGCTGTGGAAGAAGACGACGACGAAGAACGCGCGAGCAGTGGCACGAGCGCGTTCGCGCGGCACTTGAGTTTTTGCTTACGCACACGAAAAATTCACGGAACCCTAGCCATAATGTTTATGGCTAGGGTTTGGTGTTCCGGAGTCGCGGTATTCTTTCTCAACGAAGCCTAGCCCGACTGCAGTGTCCTATTTTCATCAAGGAATGGAGCTCTATAAAATGGCTTTGTCGATATTTGCAAAAACCGCATAAAGGGTGTGTAGTGTGTGTGTGTATGTGTGTGCGCGTCCGGGAAAACGCCGGTTACTCTTCTGGATTCCACTGCAGTCGATCCTGGTTATAACGATAAAGCTTATGCGCTAAATATAGTTGGTCATGTCATGTAATTTGATATACCCCAGACCCACTATATACAGCGAACCTAATCAAACTTTTGTGATGCCTTCGTGATGTATGAATTTGTTATCTCCAGTGATGAAAAGAGGCAAGGGAGGAACTGCTTTATTGAAATAAAAAAATACACAGATATACACACATGTTGGATTCTATAAAGGAAGCTTCGGTGAAGCGGTTACCTGCCGCGGTGGCTCAGTCAGCTAAGGCGTTGCGCTGTTGAGCACGAGGTCGCGGGATCGAATCCCGGCCGCATTTCGATGGAGGCGAAATGCAAAAACGCCCGTGTTCTTACGTGTAGTGCACGTTAAAGAACCCCAGGTGGTCAAAATTAATCCGGAGCCCTCCACTACGGCGTGCCTTATGATTAGAACTGGCTTTGGGCATGTAAAACCCATGAAATAAGTAAAGCGGTTAATGCAATTCAAACTGATGGCGATGCTTACACTTGCTTTTGCTTTCATGCTCTGCAAAGCCTCATCTAATGAAATGTTTAAGTTTATCCACTACAAGAGCATAACTTGATTGTGCAATTTTCATGTCTATGCACTATATCGCTCACAATCTATGCCGAAATACAAGCACTAATAAGGTGGATTCAGTGTGAGACTACGCAACGATGTCGCAAGTACGAAGGCCATGTTTACATGATGCTTGTCGAGGGAAGACTGGTGGTGACAGGTGTTTGCACATAATGTTACGACACGTATCAAGCAGCATTTAGGGAATCTGTACTTCTTGTGCAACAATAGACATCTTTAGTTAACTTACCCGGGGAGCTTTGCGCATGCAAACGTAAGAGCTTTACGTTTGGTACTAACCGCATGCGTGGGACGCTTATACTATCGCGGACTCAACAGTCTGTGGTTTGATGATGATTATTGGCATCCCTTGAAACGGGGTGGGGACAAATAGTCACACTGCCTGCTTGAGTTAATCAGGTATTCTGTACATGCTTTTCATTCTAGCATTTTTGTATACATCTCTTTAATCGTTTTTCTCTTCCTCAAAACTACTCCACTTGTACCGTGCTTATGCCTGTAACGGATCCGGTCGTGTCAATCCCTTCCCTGCTGTTTTCCACCAATACTCTAAACTTCTCTTCCTTATCTCGACTGCTGACTGGTTGATAATTCCGTCCACTTTAAATCCAAGCGCTTCTATAAGGTGTACGTTACCTGCGGACCAGCCGTGGTTGCTTAGTGGCTATCGTGTTGGGCTGCTCAGCACGAGGTCGCGGAATCAAATCCCGGCCATGGCGGCCGCATTTAGATAGGGGTGAAATGCGAAAACACCCGTGTACTTAGATTTAGGCGCACGTTAAAGAACCTCAGGGGTTCAAATTATCCTGGAGTCCCCCACTACGGCGTGCCTCGTAATCAGAGCGAGGTTTTGGCACGTAAAACCCCATAAGTTAATTCTACATTAGCTACGGGTCTCGCTGCGTGAATTTCTTCGCATTCCGTAGGATGGGTTGAATAGTCTTAGGATTTTTTGCTGCAGCATACATATGCCTCATCTAGTTGCGAATATTTGCTCCGGTATGCCTTATACATTAGGCAACCAGCTCGAGCCTCAAATAGCAAGGCACTTTTCTTCCTGTTACCGTACAGATTTACCCTTCTACTTCTTTGTACTCATTCTTGTAAATCTCCATGGTTTTCGTTTCCATCTTTTTCTTCCAATTCTCTATCTCTGTTTCCCTCTTTCTTATGACTCCTGTTGTCTATTTACTTCCATTACCCTGTACTTGGTTGCCAAATTCTTGATCTCTTCTCTATTCGGTGTCCACGCTTTTCAAGTGCAGATGATTGTGCGCTTTAGCCGCCCATTTATTTCATCCATGTTCCTGAACCTTTCTTTAAAACTAATTTTCTCTCAGCTTCTCTGACTTCGAAAGACGCCCAACCCATATCATCCTGCACTGCCTCATTTGTGGTTTTACCGTGGGCTCCCAAAACCAACCGGCCTACTGATCTTTGGTTAACTTCCAACCCCGATAAGATATCAGATTTTAAGCATAGAATGGCATTTGCGAATGTTAGCGCTGGCACCATTACTACTTTTCGGATTCCACGCCCCCTCATACTTCTTGTGGTCCCGCAGTGCTCTGTGCTTCGTTATGCTGCATGCCGCTTCCCTTTATTTTCAGATTATTGGCTGGTGCTTGAGTAAGTCTTTACTTCGTTTATGTATACGCCGAGGTACCTATATTGGTTGACTATGGGTATGACTGGCTGTTGAATTGACACCACGTAATTACTCGTCTCTTCGCTAAAGATCATAATTCCCGATTTCTCTGGGCTAAACCTGATGCCTAAATTTGTCGCTGCGTTGACACAGATATTCGCAAGTCCTGTAAATATCTTGTATTGTCCGCTATAGTAGCACTATGTCGTCTGCATACATCAGTCCTGGGACCTTCTGTTGCACCATTTATCATTACGCATGTATGACTTTTAAACCAAAATTCACTGTTTTCCGGTCGTTTTCCCCATGCCCTTACATAAAGCGTGAACAACAATGGAGACAGAGGACATCCTTGCATCAGTCTTAGGAGAATTTCCACCACTTACATTTTCGGCCTTTCGCATGTCTACTGGCGCCCTCTGCGGCAAACATGAACACTACCCCAACCAAGTTTTTAAGACGAGCCGGAAGTGGAGCCAAAGCACAATTTTCGCACCTCGCATACTGCGCGTTCATGCTGGCTCTGCTTCGTTCCAGCCTGATAGCTAGCAGAGTCCGTTACGTTCGTAGAACGCGCAACGCAAGCGCGCCGATTTCACGTGCGTACGTGAGACGTGTTGGGGCTCCCTACGTTCTGCGCATGCGCGTATTGATCCCGCAAGGTCTTGGTGTACGTAACGCTTCTACGTACGTTAAACAAACGGTCTATAGACCTTCCAGCACCTGTAGGCAGACACCATGTCTTTGTTACGATGATGATGGTGAGGGGAATGCGGAAATAGCGCGGACGGCAGCGGGCCACAGTGCGTTTGAGTTGTCAGTCGCCTGCGATGGCTGGTTGCGAACGCGCTGCAGCCGTCTAGTTGTGTCTGAATGCCGATAAGTGTGTCTTCTTTGATGCGATCACATTTCAGATGACAGAAATATACCAGGGAGATAATTTCGCGAGAGCACCCTGCGGTGCCGTGTGCTTCAACGGAGCTGCAGCGTCGTCTGCTTCATAGCAGTTGTGAATGTGGGGCAGACAGCGAAGCTTTCTCTGCGAGACCTGCTTGATTATGCATATTTCTATGGGGGGGGGGGGGGGGACTCTAGACACTTTTGTAGCGTTAGCTACACTGGCCTAGCCAAGCCCGTTTCGCGCGGCACATCAAGAGCCGTGCTGCGCATGCGCAAGGATCAGTGATGTCACACGGCTTGCGCACCGGAGCCACCGGAGCCGGCACCTCTCGCGCACTCCGCCGCCGCCGCGCGCGACTCACCGCCGCCGGTCTGCGCATTCCAGAGGAGTGACGTCGTAGCCGTGGTAGACGCACTGGCGCCGGCGCGCGCTCGCTGTGCAGTCGCCGTCTGACACTGCGCTGGAGCCGCTGCGCTTCTGACTGGCGTTTGTGTGTGTCATTGGAGCAGCAGTAAGCATGACAATCAAGCTAATCCTTGACAATCTAGACAGCCAGGAAAGCTAAGAATAATCAGCTGAACCTTTGCTACGCTACGTATATCCTGGCGTAGCCGAGCTAAGCCACTGCAACATTTTTTTTAAAGAGACTAGACATACTATACTGCCATTCTGACGCTGTACTTAGTGTTTCTTTTTCGCTTTTTTTTAGGAGGCGAGTGTCAGTCATATTGAGGGGAGGGGCGTGGGGGTCCGTTCTACTGCGGCGGCGGCTGCGTATGGCGGGGCCACCCGGGCTCTATCTTGAAAGCGAAGTGCGATGGGGACAAAGTGCGCCGAGTGCTGATAGTTTCGTGTGCGCTGTGTTCTCGACGCATAATTAGTTCGTGTCGAAGCGAGAGTCAGCACGAAGGTCAATTCGCTCGCTGCCGCTCTTCCTGACGCCAGCGTTTTGACAGCGAGTGTCCGCGCTCATGGAGTGCGATGCGTTTCTTTGCCTGTGTGCGCGTGGCACCATGCTTGTTAACTTAGTAAGCGAATGTTTACAAGTATGTGCGATAAAACTAATGTCCTTACTTGGTATAGCTGTCTACCAATTTGTTATCGCATCAATGCTTCGCCTTTCGGGCGAAACTACGGCTTTTTTCATGGTACCCTTATTGCTTTTCATCGCCATGCCTGTCCACCACATCAATCATATGCACAAAGTTGGAACTGAACTGTGCAAATTAAGTATTTTTGTATTGGGAGCCTGTTGAATCTTTGCACAGAAATATGTTTAGTAGCGTGGTTAATTCGAGCTTGTACTTCGGAAGTCTGATTTCAAGTTTGAGCAATGTCATTTGACGTCACACGAACTTTGTAGTTGAAATTATTTCACGAGTAAAATAGGTTTGAACCTCACAAAATCATTACAGGATGACCAACGCTCGTACTTCAGATTTTATTAATTTCTTGCAGCCCTGCTCAACAACACAATGGACGCTTCCGGACTTCGCCAGCCATCTGCATAATGAAGCGCCAATGCATTTTATGAGCGCAGAAGATGTTCTGGACTTCCTTGAACCCACAAAGAAAGTCATGTTCTCTTTGGGTGTGGACATATCACGGCCATGCACACACCAACACCAGGGTGGCTGTTGGATGCTCCGCTGCCAGTACGCTTGGAATGAATCCCTCAGTATGCATTGTCAAGAGCTGCTGGAGAGTCCAACAGGCTGATCCTGCGGACGCTGCCTGTCCCAGGACGCGTCAATGTCTACCCTGAGTACACGGGTCCGTCTATGTGTATTTTCCTCTGGTTGCTCTACCAGCACCGTTGCATCACGTCGGCCACTCTCAACCCCAGTTTCATAGCTCCGTACGATATTTTCACTTTCTTCAAGCTGCTGCATTTCCACGAAGGCTACACTAGTGTTCGCGTACACGGAGATCATGCACCGCCTGCACGTGCTTGGAGTTATACCGTGCTTGATGCTCTCCATCGCACTAGCCAGCTGCAGGTATTCCATGTGTCAGCATTGCGTTTCAGCGAACTAGACTGTGACAGCCTTTGTGATCTCGTCGGGCGGAATCCAGATCTCTCCGTTCTGGTATTCCGTAGAATAAATGTCGATTCTATGGCTGCAGCCAACTTCTTCAATGGGTTGACGGTCCTCAAGGCACTCGATCGACTAGAGTTCGAGGCGACAGCGGGTGAACAAAGCGAGTGGGACGAGGGTCGTCGCTGTACTGCTTCAAACGACCGTGCGGTGGCTCAGGCTAACTCTTGCGTGTAGCATGACCATATTTTTCGGGCAGCTCGCCCAAAATGACATGTTGCAGGAGCTAGAGTTAGGCCACCCAGTGTCAGACGTGGAACCTTTTGTGTCACTGGCAAAGTCGCTTGCGGTAACCGAAGCTTGAGGTGTCTCAAAGTGACAGTCAAGATTAATCTTGGCCCAGGCTACGAGAGCTTCTGTGATTCACTTTCGAAACTTGTCCGGAACAATAGAAGACTAGAAGTTTTGGACCTTTCGGGTTCTATGCT
This sequence comes from Dermacentor silvarum, assembly GCF_013339745.2. Lineage (NCBI taxonomy): Eukaryota > Metazoa > Arthropoda > Arachnida > Ixodida > Ixodidae > Dermacentor > Dermacentor silvarum. The sequence continues at coordinate 438,324,349 of NC_051154.1, forward strand.
CCATGGTGGCCAGGCCGCCGAAGCGCTACGCGCTGCACTGTGTCATAATTACACACTCGATCGATTGTACTTGCAAGACTGCGATTTGAACTGCACCGATGTCCTTCTGATTTTGGACGCCCTAAAGGAGAACACTTCTCTAAGGGAGCTGTGTTTTGGTCTAGTGAACGACACGCCATCAATGCGGGCGTCTGTATTTCAAAGAATTGTGCGACACAGGCTCTTCAACCGCGTGACCTTCGTGTGGAGAGACGACGAGGTTCCGCTTCTCTCCGAGCGCCTCGAGTTCTACCTTTTACCGCGGAAGCTTTATTTCAGCGCCGAAGACGCCTGGCCTGAAGATGTCGCCAGCTTCCTAAAAATCCTGCCTGAGTTTCATAGTACTCTGGACACCTTGCATATTCACGCTCCGGGAGTGATCACCACGGATGGTGCCCGCAGCCTGTCTTCACTCTTCGAGCTCAGTACTGCGCTTCACAAGGTATCCATAATTTACGAAACAAGTCAGGAGTCCTCGTTAGCATTACTGGAAGGTCTTGCCAACTCCAACTGTATCACGATTTTCGCGTTAGGGCGCTGGTACCTCGGAGGAATGGTGTCACTGGCGTTCCGCACTGCCCTAATGAGTAACATGAGCCTCTTGCAACTAGATCTCCACAGTTCCGACGGCGAACACGTGCCCCCGGAGTTTGAAGACATTTTTCCAGATGCAGTGCTTACCAGCAAGAGCCTTATACCCTGCGCCGCTTCCGTGATGGCGAGGAAGTGAACGAGTACTTAATGGACGACATCGTACGATCAACGTTGCGAACCAATGAGATAGCTCTGCGCGAGACGCTCCACGTCATCCTGCAGAATAATCTGACAGCGCAAGCGTCGTATGCATACCACAAGTTGCGCTTCTGCGACGACCAGGGTTCCTGCTGTGACGCTGTTGGTTGCACATCGCTTGGGAACAACAGGCTGCTAGAAATATACCACTCGATGAGGCACCCCCTACGGCGCTTGTGCCTACAGTACGACTCCGTACCCGACCCGCATCCAGACAGCAACTTACGTGCTGAGTTCGAAGTACAATACCTGCATTGCTTGAGCCAGGTTAAGAAGCGTGTCTACACTTTGACAACTCCGTAAAACTATTTTCTGCTTTTAATTACAAGTTTGTGTACGCGGTGAGACTGTCATGCACTTTGCGCTCACTAAGGACTCTTATAATGAAGCTGTCGTGATCGTGCGCGGGAGGCAACTCGCAAAATACTGTGCCACTTCACGCAGTCAGGTCCCGCCATCCGAGTGGTTTATGTGACCTAACAATGCAGGCGTGCGGGGCCGGGTGACAAACTGCACAAGCGAAGTGAGGACATATCTAACCTAGTCATGGTCTTGTAAAAATTACGCGAATAGTTTTTTTCGTTAGTCTATCGTCTCTGCTAGCCGCTAGGGCCCCACCAGCTCGATTTTGGTTGGGTTACCTCTGGCTGTCTTAAAGCATTAGGCAATACTAAAACGACAAGGCGCATCTCGGAAGATCCCGGTGAAGCTACCAGTAAACCACCGGAGATGCGAAACAAACTCTATACAGGTATGAGCCCATTCGTAATGACGCGGAATCATTGCAATGTATTTAAAATGTACTACACAACTCTACATACTTTAATGTAGATATATGTATATAACAACATACAATATCGTGTAATAAAACATATTCATTTTACAATGTACTAACGGCCATGTCCTCTGCTACAGAGGTCTTCCAGATAAGACATAATTCGAAGTAGGATTTCTAGTCCATAAGGACATAGCGGGCAACATTGATGAATTCCACAGCATTATAGAGAGAGTAGCAGTCGTCGTAATAAATATGAATAGGAGGTATAGAATGTCGGTTGTACAAGCCTACGCCCCGACCTCCAGTCACGATGATGAATAGAACAGTTTTATGAAGATGTTGAATTAGCAATGAGAAAGGGGTGCAAACACAGTATACTGTAGTCATGGGCGACTTCAATGCAAAAGTAGGGAAAAAGCAGGCTGTCGAGCAAACAATTGGCAACTATGGCATCGATTCTAGGAACACTAGAGGAGAGTTGTTAGTAGAATTCGCGGAAAGGAATAGGCTCCGAATAATGAATACCTTCTTCAGGTAGCACAGCAACAGGAAGTGGACCTGGAAAAGCCCCAATCGAAAAACAAGGAATGAAATTCATTTCATACTCTCTGCCAATCCCAGCATAGTGCAGGATGTAGGGGTGTTAGGTAGGGTAAAGTACAGTGACCATAGGTTAGTGAGGTCTAGGATTTCTCTCAATTTGAAGAGAGAAAGAATAAAATTAGTCAAGATGAAACAGGCATACCTAGACGCAGTAAGGGTAAAAGCAGTCCAATTCACGCTGCTGCTCGAAAACAAATATGCAGCTATAAAACAGGAAGATGAAGACAACATACAGGTAATGAATGAAAGCGTAACTAGGCTGATCTCAAGCAGCAATTGTACTGGGAGGTAAGGCACCAAGGCAACCAGTATGTAAGCTCTGCCAAGGAACAAAGGCCCTAATAAAGAAACGGCACAACATGAAAGTGTCAAACTCGAGAGGTCATATAGAATTCGCTGAACTGTAGAAACTGATCAACAAAGAAAGTAAGGGATATCTGACATTATAACGTGGGAAAGATTGAGGAAGCAGTAAAATGTGGACGCAGCATGAAATCAGTGAGAAGAAAACTAGGCATAGGACAAGGCAAAAAGTATGCACTGAAAGATAAACAGGGTAACATCACCAGCAATTTCGATGACATTGTAAATGCAGCGGAAGAATTCTATACTGGCTTGTACAGTGCCCAGGGCACCCAAGTTACTTTCTTTCGAGGTAGTGATGAACAGGATACAGAGGCACGTTGTATAACTAGCGGTGAAGTTAGAAAGGCCTTGAAAAACATAACCAGGGGAAGAGCTGCTGGAGAAGATCGAATAACTCGATTTAATCAAGGATGGAGGACATATACTTGAAAAGCTTGCGGCCCTTTATACGCAATGCCTCACGACTTCAACTGTACCAGAAAGCTGGAAGAACGCCAACATTGTACTCATCCACAAGAAGGAAGACGTTAAAGAATTATAGACCCTTTGGCTTGCTCTCAGTATTGTATAAAATATTCGCAGAGGTAATTTTAAATAGAATCAGGGCAGCACTTCACTTCAGCCAACCACGAGAACAGGCTGGCTTCAGGAAGGGATATTCTACGATGGATCATATCCATGTCATCAACCAGGCAATAGAGAAATCTGCGGTATACAATCAACCTCTCTATATGGCTTTCATAGATTATGAAAAAAATCATTTGATTCAGTAGAGATACCAGCAGTCATAGAGGCATTACGTAACCAAGGAGTGCAGGATGCATACGTGAATATATTGGTAAATATCTACAAGGATTGCACAGCAACCTTGGTTCTCCACAAGAAAAGTGGAAAGTTACCTATTAAGAAAGGGGTCAGGCAAGGAGACACAATCTCTCCAATGCTATTCACTGCATGCTTAGAAGTATTCAAGCTCTTAGACTGGGAAGGCTTAGGAGTGAGAATCAACGGCGAATATCTCTGGCATCTGTTTGCAGATGACATTGTCCTATTCAGCAACAATCGGGACGAATTACAGCAAATGATTGAGGATCTTAACCGAGAAAGTGTAAGAGTCGGGTTGAAGATTAATATGCGGAAGACAAAGATAATGTTCAATAGACTGGCAAGGGAACAGGAATTCAGGATCGCCAATCAGCCTCTAGAGTCTGTAAAGGAATACGTTTATCTAGGTTAATTACTCACAGGGGACCCTGATCATAAGAAAGAAATTATAGAAGAATAAAATTGGGCTGGAGTGTATACGGCAGCCATTAGCAAATCCTGACTGGGAGATTACCACTGTCGTTGTTAAGAAAAGTGTACAATCATTCCATTCTATACCGTTGCTAAGATATGGAACAGAAACTTGCAGGTTAACAAAGAAGTTCGAGGACAAGTTAAGGACCGCCCAAAGAGCCATGGAACGAAAAATGTTAGGCCTAACGCTAAGAGACAGGAAGAGAGCGGGGTGAATTAGAGAACAAACGGGGATAGCCGATATTCTAGTGGACATTAAGCGGAAAAAGTGGAGCTGGGCAGGCCATGTAGTGCGTAGGATTGATAACCGGTGGACCATTAGAGTTACAGAATGGATACCAAGAGAAGGAAAGCGCAGTCGAGGACGGCAGAAAATCAGGTGGGATGATGAAGTTAGTAAATTCGCCGGCGCAAGTTGGAATCAGCTAGCGCAAGACAGGGGTAATTGAAGATCGCAGGGAGAGGCCTTCGTCCTGCAGTTGACATAAATATGGGCCGATGATGATGATTATGACGATTTTATAATGTATCTACATAAACACTGCAGTATTATAATATCTACATAAGTGTTCGCTAACGAGCAGTTGCATGATTCATAGCACCAAGCTTGACGCGCATCGGCACCTCGTGCTGCAATTATTCACTCCATGCTTCGCATTGCGTAGATGCAAACCACACTTTAGTCTTCTGCATTTGCTGCGTAATGTATACTTCAGTCTCTTAACATTAAAGAGACATTGTTTGCCGCAATTTTCGAACACGGTAGGAAAACGCTCCTGACCGGTAGACAATACTTCCATGAAATATGAGAGCCTGATTCCTTTGCATTCAATAGGGAATCCCACAATCTCGCATAATAGATCGCGTGCTGGCACCTGGGGTTTAGATGCCTCCGCTTTTTCCCTCTGTCCTATGGACGTCAGTGAGGACGTAACCGTGGACTCGACACCCCGAAGACTCCACACTCGAGAACTCGCACTGGCACTCTTCTTAACGTGGAAGCTATTAACGCGCCCTTTAAGCCTGGAAAACACAACGCGAATGAAAAAGAGCGAAGGCATTGCCATGCTATGAGAAACAGATGACTCTCTTCATATTCATATTAGGTCCTTTCCAAGGCTTCTTCGGATATGTATTCTTTTGAAGGCATTAGGCACATTCTAATGGGTTGCTCAGGTTAAAGAATGTGTGTCGTGACCCCTTTATGCGCAAGTTCCATCGCGAAATCCTTTCCTCCAAGCTTCGACCCTTTGTGTTACTAGTGCACAATAGTGTTTGAACCCCTATACTCGCTGACAACTTTCTGTGGCTATGAAGAGAAAGCTACGAAGGCAAAGCGCGCACAAGTGAGAGCGCTTCTGAAAACAGTCCCGCGCTTTAATCCGCGTTAGTTTATGCTGGGGAAGAGAAAACAAACACCTTCTTACCAACAGTGAAATAAGACAGAACACACCATTTAGTGTAAAAGATTACTTATTTTGCGGCTTTTCCATTTCGCGTCTGGCCAAACGCGAAACCTTCGTATGTGAAAGCTGCGCCGATTCAGCGTCTGTTCCGAGCAACCAAAAGCACTGCCAAACGCTGCCGGACTACTTGGCGCGGTAACACATGTGCAGCAGCCACGCTCCCGTAGCTTTCTCTTCATAGCCACAGACAGTCCGCTAGTTTAATTTAGGGTGCTAAAAGGGCCATTTTTTGTGCTGACGCCTTACATTGCATTTATTTAGCACCAATTTATATTCAAAACTACATAAGGATGTGCACGAGAACATCACCGCGCACTAAAGACTAACGCCCAGCTCAATGGGTGTTTTAAACCTAATCCTATGCACGTGCGAATATTAAAAATTTCGAATACGAATCGAATAGTCTCTGCTATTCTATTCGTATTCGATTCTAGAATTCACCGTTCAGAATTGTCTCTGTAAAAATATAACCACCTCAGTCGTGAATTATGATGCACTGGCTATAAATGTGTCAAATTTACACAATTTCATTCCAAGGCACTTGACCCTCCACTGCAAGAAAGACAAGGTGGTAGGATGGTGCTATGTGCATTCTCTGGTTAATCATAACAATTCATTCTCTGTTGCTGCCGGAATGTGCCACGTTGAATGTGCCACACAGAATGAGCCAAAGTGGTCATCTGCAGCAGTGCGGAGCACAGTGGAAGTTAAGACACTGGGGGCACAGAAGTGGTTCAACTCACATGAAGCTCAATGTCTGCTGCTTTTTTTTGGCCACCATTTGACACAACCACCAAAACGAATTTGTGTCCGCAAATGTAGACCCAGCGCCTGAAGTGGATAAGATAACACTTATTCCAGGCTTGAGGGAGACAGGCCGGTTAAAGTAGGGACTGTTCTGAATGATTCTGCTGCGAAAACACCCCTATCCCTTGCATTGGGGGGGGAGGGGGAGGGAGGGGACTCGTTAACGATCCCCTGGCGGCAAAATTCATCTGGAGTCCAGTGTTGCCATGCTTGGCTATATATATATATATATATATATATATATATAGCCATATTGGGCTACATGCAAAAAAATTTGGTTTGGCGTCGACTTGAACGAGTTGGCTATGTGGCTATATTTGGGCTACTGAAAATCTGCGACATGACTTTGTTTGGGCTATAACTGGCGCCCTAATCCACGCTCCAGAGGTGGCTCTGATCGGGTCGAAGCAAATCTCAAAGGCTATGTTTTAGCTGGCTGAGCAGGCCGCGTGGCTGTGCGTGTGTCCGTGTGCGAAATGACCTCCCCCCTCCCCTTCCCTTCTCTCTCTGCGCCGTTGTCTTTGATCTTTGATGGACTTGGGCTTACACCCCGTTTGACCGTTATGCACCTGATTCCCGGCCCTCGGGATGAACCTGGGAGTTGTGGGTTTTTCACAGTACCCCGTACTAACATGCAATGCTTTGGAAGGGAGAGCAATAACATAGGGTCGGGGCCGTCGGGCGATCGTGGTGCCAACATGAAAGAAGGGAAGCACGGGTGGATGACACGCCCCTGTGTGTTCATGACCATGTCTTAATTCTGGGTGAAGTATCGCACCGGGCACAGCTTTCGACCTACTCCACGTTTCTCGCGCGCAGCTTTACTGCCATTTTCCTTCTCCTGCTAGATGAATTTTTGTTCGTGCTTACATTTGAGATTCATTTTGATAGGTTGGACGTAAGATCGGATCCTCCTCAGAGAGGAGAATCCAAACATGGGGAAGTGGGCCAAGTATGCGAGAACGTATAAAAAAGATGGGGAGCAAGACCCCGAGCCAAAGGTGGATTCTGGTGATTTTACTTCTAGATGGCTTGCCCGTAACGTCATGGATACAGATACTCATTCTGCTAATAGCGAAGCATGTTTGCCAGGATGACATCAGTGCACCACGTCACATGAACTTCACCCTAGTTTGTGAGATGTCGTGCTGGGGGCTCGAGAACGCGGGTTTGATTCCCGGCCACGGCCGCCGCATTTCGATCAAGGTGAAATGCAGGAACACCCGTGTACTTGGATTTCGGTGTACGTTAAAGAACCCGAGGTGGCCAAAAATTATTCCGGAGTCCCCCACTGCGTCATGCCTCCCAATCATATCGTGGTTTTGGCACGTAAAACACTAGCAATTATTAGAGAGGTTTAGAATAGGGGCCCCAATCGTTTTGGGGCCCCAAAGAAATAGCGTCGAAGCCACTGCGCATGCACAAGATGCAAACTGTGTTTGGGTTTTGCGTCGGGCACGCTATTTCATCGATTTAGCGGAAGACTCCAAAGCTGGCCCAAAAGCTTTCGTCAACAAACAAGGCGGCGCCCATCGAAGCGACGGCTCTAACGTAGCACCAAAGTGGGCTCGATTAGTGGTAACGCGTGAAGTTCGTAAGCTAGGAGAAGTGATTGCGGTTATCGCTTTCTCTCAACTAACATGTGTAATGAAGAATGATTCATTAGACACCATTGATTCCAAATTCAATTGTCGATTTCATGGCTCATAGGCCTAACACGGATTGACTTGGATTGGTGAAGGTACGTAAAGTTGGTTACTCAGAACTAAGCGCAAGAAGTTGCTTGCTGCTAATAGAATAAGTCCTAAATTGTAATTAAACGCGAAAAAAAAGAAAATCTAAATTACTTTTCTTATCATAAAATGGTATATTTTATTTTAATGTTTACAACAGCTTTTCTTTGACGCCATATTGACGCTGCAAGCACAACACGCTATCCGCAAACGCCTATTCTAAAGCTCTTCACTCCTGCATGTCCCAACGCAAACATCCGCAAAGCTCTTTGGGGCCCCAAACTTTTGGGGCCCCTATTCTAAAACTTTATTAGCACATCAACATGGTTTGCTTTTTGACAGTAACCGGTTTTCACAGCCTAACCACTGTTATCAATTTGTTGTTTACCTTTGCTCTATGTGCGCCGCCGCGGCTTTTACCATTTCGAGCAAATAACGTTCGGGACGTGCTCGCCGCCGGAAACGACTGCGCGCTTCTTACACTGGTGTGCCGTTTTGCGCAGTAATCTTCTGAAGCTTCGCTTACACCGATTCAGACAGCGAGTGGCATCTGTTGTCTGTCACTTTATTTGAAAGCATGTTCTTGCCATGCTAGAGACCTCGGATGGCGGCCCGGTTGATGTAAATGGACAGTATATAAAGCATGTACCAGCTAACTCGGGCCAAGCTAATTGAAAAAAACGAGAAAACACGATAGGATGATGAGAAAAATAACACGAGGCATCATAGCGCGAAGGACTTGTTTAGCTCATAAAAAAAGAAGCCGTAAGCACGTCGCAGATCGCTGGACAGCTGAACTTCTACGCCGTAGGCAGATACGACGTGAGAGAGCGATGATGCCAAACATTATTTTGCGTTCATAACAGCTAAAAAGCAGAGTTCGTAGTTAATATTACTGTAAATTACTCAAAATAATAACTAAGTACTGTATGTCATGAAATAAAAGCATTGATTTCGCCCTCTCCAGCAATTCGCTGGAGCTTAAAAGAGTACTGACACAAAAAATTTCCTTGTCGTTTTTATTGCTTTAACAGGTAGTTAATGACCCAGTAATCACGGTACGAAACCTCATTTACTTCAGAGCGCGACAGGTAATTATTTGGAGTCTTTTTTGTAGCGACCAGTCCCAGTTTCGGTTTCAGAGAGCAACGAGACGGAAGAAGAGGGATTGTAAACAAACTGGGCACGTGATCATCGCAAAAAGCCATGACGTATGCTCTGACGCGCAGCCAGCGTGCGCGCCGGCGCGCGAGCTTCGTTTTGCTGGTTCGTCTGCAACGCCTGCACGTGATTTGCCATGTCCTCGCTAGCCTCGCCATCATCGTCATCGTCGTCCTCGTTTTCGTCGTCCAGCGGCGATGATTTCCTGCATGTGGGAGTCGCCGCCGTATTAGACGTGGCCCACCACTTTCAATTTGACCCACTAGAGCGCAGCGACTCGGATATTGCGGCCGGCGACGGCGAGGACGAACCTCAACAAAACCCTCGCATCGGCCACGTTCAATGGTAAGACACAACAAATCGGCGTTGAACGTTGTGGCCTGCACGGTATTTAACAGTAGCGTGTATATATTCTCAACTCTTCTCATGTCATATATAATCTCAATTTTCATAAAGTCTTAAGAGCAATGAATGCTGCGGCATATATATGCAATGTATCCGTTGCACGTGTTTATAGGCATGGTAATTGCATGCTTCGATGTACCTACATTTAATCTGGTTTTCGAATGAGCGATGGCTAATTGCTTTATTTGCTTTATATGCCGGTCTAACAGCAGACAGATTATTTATTTATTTATGTTACCCTCAGGATACAACTTGTAAAAACTAACTACGATGCTCAGCAACATCGGCGAATTGCAGTGTGCGGAGCCAGCAGAGCGCATGTTTCATGTTGCATCGCGATTATCGCAGGTGCCAATGTGGATACTGCAGGGTAATGGAGACGCAGCTTGAGTCGGTGTGCTGCACAGAGCTTGACCGTGTGGACACACTTCGGGGCAACCAGGCATGCATCACAAGCCACCCCACCTTTGTTCAGGCTTGCCTAAACGTCCATGCCCTTGAAGTGGCGTATTACGCCCTCATGGCAGACAGTCCGGCGCTTGTAGAGGCCCCGCAAATCCACAGGTATTTAGTTACACCTTTTCACTGCGGCCTCGACTCAATTTGTGATCTCACGTCGCAACATGACGTAATACGTCCGTCCAACCTTCCGTGTTGGTGTTCGAGCCCATCAATCGTAGCACGCGCGTAACTTCCAAGAGACGTGCAGTCGACTTCACAAATTTACGGTTCACGGTATCTCAGACAACGTTGAATTACCCCCGATTCCTGCAGGGGTCATTAAAATATTCTGCCTTTCCTCGGATGTCGCGGACCCTATACTTTTGACGCCGACTGCACGCTACAGGAGGCATCACCCGCCGCTAATTAGCGTTATCTTTAAAATTCTCCTAACCTTGTTCATTTATTTTCAGGTGGTACAGATACACCGCATACCGCCAACTTGCACGGTGGGTGTGGCATCGGCTGGGACGGGGCAACAGGAAGGTGCTGCCCAGCTGTGTCGTTGCTGCTGTGAGGGACGCCTTCCCATCTGAGGAGTATGCAGGATTTCAATATCCGGATTATTTTAAAAAATGTGAACCAAATGTGCCTTTGTGTGTTGCTGCAATGCTGTGTAACAAGAAGAGGGTTCAGGACATGAAATTTGCATTGCACATTGCACGTGAAGTTACAAATTGCCTTCTAAACAAATTGGAAAATACATATTGTTTTTATGCACAAAATATATGGCATTATTGCTAACAGGGCCACGACCAAGGTCTGCATCACTTGTTGTGGCCTACACATCCACAGTTGACATGATAGCAACGACTAGTAGAATATTTCGAGTTCAGTGAATACCAGGGCTATACGTAATCTTATCTACTCAATCATTGCCATTCTGACTTCTGCTTATCACATCATCTCCATTTATTGTTACCATACAATTCATGCAATACATTTCGGTCAATGAAAACTAGAAACCCTCAGAGACATTACATGCATTTAGAAATTATTCGCTTTCTTTGCATGCACATGCCAAATGGCTAATTCCAAGTGCAACATTATAGCAACGAGTGGAGCGTATTATGTATTTTTGTCATGTACAATTGCACCGAGGAGTAGCTGCACAAAACATTTTTAGAGGGCTTAATGGTTGTGTGAATTTAACTACACAGGCAGCTCTCAGAAATAGGAAACTGGCTTGTGCAAAGTAAGGCTTCTTGGCCTATTTGGTACAGGTTCATTTTTTCGTAACCGTATGAGGCTCTCTACTCACGGTTACAATGATAAACTGAGAACACTGTAGTCAGACGGATATGTCATGGCCCTTTCACAGCAATAACTAGCGTAAATACAATGTTGCAGTACATCAAAAAGCAGAAGTAGCAGCAGAAATGTTTATTAGTACAAGAAACGTAACAAGCTTCGAAAGAAAACCAAGATAAATATTGTGACGATGCGTCGCATTTATTTACAGGATGGGAGATGATAGCTCAAGGTAGGCCATCTATGGAGACAATCGCAGTACAGTGCAGCTTTATTGTCATCATTTGCATTAGCACGTTTCATTTCCCCATTCGCAGACGATGCCCAGTGGGCAAGTCAATCAGAGGATCAATGGTGGTAAAGCTTGAGGCATGCAGCGCAAGTCAAATTTCTCTTACTAAAGCGGCGATGGGTACTTGTGAGACGAGAGATTACATACGTAACGTCACTGAGGTGTTCAAGAATGACGAACAGGCCAAAATAACAGGCCCAGAACTTCTGACACAAACCACGGCATCTACAGTCACACAAGGTCACCTTTAGCGTAAGAAACGTGTTGATGGCAGGTGTCGTAGCGCGTCTTTGAATGCTGCTGGGATGCCAGAGTGCATAGCTGGGTGATACAACAGGCCTGTTATGCAAGGGATGGGAGATGATAGTTAAAGGTAGGCCACCTACTGAGAGGCTCGCAGTACAGTCCAAGTTTGTTGTCTTCTACCTTCCGTAAGCATATTTCATTATTGCACATCATCTAAGTTACAGTATAGATTGCAATGCAGTTTCAAATGGATTTGCACCTTGTTTTGCCATAGTACGTGCCCATCCATCATCGACGCGACGGGAGCTGACATACTACAACCATATCATCGAGGCTACAGGAACTCCCATTTATCCGCGACGGAATCCATTCGACGCGGGCAATGTGCCATAGTACGTGCCAATCCATCATCGAGGCGACAGGAACTCCCATTTATCCGCGACGGAATCCATTCGACGCAGGCAATTTCAAACAGCCCCGGCAATCATCACCACTTGCCCCTTTGGGTCCTGTCAACGAGTCGCCACCAAGGGGATTTAAGGAAGAACCGGCCCATTGTTAAGCCAGAGAGTCGCCACCAGCTGCCCAGTCGGTCTGATGCGCTCTTAAAGCCACATGTACACTATAACCCACTATCTTTAAATATTGTATAAAGCTTTTAGTTTCTCCTTCGTCTGCTGAAAGGGTCCGTCTATCGTCCTCCACCCCGAAGTCACAACAGTGGATGGCAAGCTGTGGGATTCGAAGCCGAATAAACGCCCGCTACACCGCTCAACAGCAGCCACGAGATCGACCGGTGTGAGCTGCATTTGAGGGGTGAGTGCCCGACGTTTGCCTTTCGCATCGCCAGACCTCTGTCACACACGTAAATGCTGAGGACATTTGCTGATGTATTCTGAAAGAGTTGTGGTTTTGTCTTAGTTCGCTTCAAGCCTCGCATAAATTTCTAGCTTCGGAAGCAAAGCTAATTTAGAGGCAAAACCGGACACGAGCGGTCAGATCACGATGGAGAAGCTCAGTATACAGGACCTTCTTGACGTTTGTCAAGAGATGGGCATTTCGGTTGCCGCGGCAAAGCAAAAGAAAGCCATTCTTGATGTTATGGGGGCACAAGAGGTAACTGAGGAGGAAGTCGAAGAGATTTGGGTTGAAATTCTTGAGAAGAGAAGCGAGAAAAAATTCGCCACGAGGCAGAGGGGCAAAAAAGGTGCGAGGAGGCAGAGGAGAAAAAAAGGCGTGAAGAGCGAGATTATGCTATTAAAATGAGAGAACTGGAAATAGAGCAAAGTCGAATCAGCTTAGTGCGTTCAAGTCTCCTTTCGGGTGGAGACGATACGCCTAAACTGAGAATACAGGACCTGATGCTACCGTACGGGATAGGGGGAGATATCGCACTTTTTCTCGTGAATTTCGAACGTACGTGTGAAAAGATAGTGCCGGACAAAAGCCTTTGGTATCAAAAACTTATTTCAGTTGTCCCAGGAGAGGCTGCAGAAGTTCTCGTTCGCTTGTCTAAAGAAGAATACGAGATCTATGGGAAGGTAAAAACCGCGCTTCTTCGCAAAAACCGCCTCTCTGCCGAGGCATTTCGGCAGCGGTTTAGACAGGCAAAAAGGGGCAGCGAGTCGCACACTGAGTTCGCGTATGAGTTAAAATCTAACTTAAAGGAGTGGCTCAAAAGTTCAGAAGTGTATGGCAACCAGGACAAGGTGCTTGAATGCATAGCACTGGAGCAGTTTTACCGAGTTCTTCCAGAGGAAGTTAAACTCTGGCTGCAGGACAGGCTCCCATAGGTAGACCTAGAGAAGGCAGCGCCGCTCACGGAGGAATATTACACGCGCCGAAACTTCCAAGAACAACCTCTCGCAACCCACTGTTGCCGAATAAGGAATCATCTACGAGCGACTTAGCATGTTAACCATTTGCGCACAGTACTAGGTCGACTGCGCGACGCGGGTCTCACTGTCAGAGCGCGGAAGTGCCATTTGGGGTGTGCTAACGTGAGCTACCTGGGTCATGTCGTGGGGCGCGGCCAGCGTAGACCCTCGGAACCTAAAGTTGCTGCCGTTTTGAAATACCGGCGTCCAACTACAAAGTCGGAAGTAAGGGCGTTTTTGGGACTTGCAGGGTATTATCAGCACTACGTGAAAAATTACTCGAATCTCGCTAGCCCTTTGACAGATTGCCTCGGCAAATCAGAGCCAACGAGAAGAAAGAGAAGGCTTTCGAGAGCCTGAAACAAGCTCTGGGAGAAAGACCTGCGCTTATGGCACCTAATTTCTCTAAAGGCTTTATTATAAAATGTGATGCAAGTGACCGCGGCCTAGGAGCCATACTTTGCCAGGAGGATGCCGATGGGCACGAGCGGCCCGTTTTATATTGGAGCCGGAAGCTTAGCGTCGGAGAGGAGGCGTACAGTACGTCCGAAAAGGAGTGCGCTTGTCTGGTATGGGCTGTCGATAAGCTCGCTTGTTATGTCTCCGGGTCACCATTTATTGCTGAGACGGATCATTGCCCTTTGACCTGGTTACACACCATGTCACCAAGAAATGGCCGTCTACTCAAGTGGAGCTTGTCACATCAGCACCATAATTTTTCTGTTCGCTACAAAAAGGGAAGCTGCATACAAACGCTGACCGACTTAGCAGAGCCTCTTAGGCTGCAGCATATGTTTATCCGAGAGCTTACCTTAGAAGTTAAAAGTTTAATGCTACGTTTTCATGTATACTATTGTCTATTCAATTATTTTAGCACATTGAAGTTGATTGGTAATCCCTTACGACACAATGTCATGTGAAGGATATCGTAATGTTAGTGTCCCCGATTAAAATGAGCCTCCTGATCGTTCGAGAGCCTACCGCTGCCACTCGAATGGGCTATCATTACAAACCAAGTAACACAGAGTTTCGCCCAGAGCGAGGCAGGGCAAAAGATGGAACTTTCTTCGATCGCCTCAGCTGTGCCTGGCCTGCTCGAATGACTATTGGGAATCGCTTTGCAATCTATTCTTTAGCTGTTTCTTCTCTTTGAATGTGTCTTCTTTGAGATCACTATTTGTAGAGGTCTGTATCCCGGGCTCTTTATCGGGTGCGTGTCTCGTGTTTAGTACAATAACCTTAATGGGTGCTGTTGAGAGCACAGAGGGGGTTAGAGCGTTTGCTTTCATAGAGTTTGGTCTGGCGTTGTGGAGAGCATTGGGAGGGTGCTCACTTTTGCCGAAATGGTTGGCGTTGATTTTCGGTCATTCCTTGAGCTTTCTCAGATCCAAGCAAAGAACACTAGCTTTTTGAACAGTCAGCTACTTTCGAAGCACAACTTTTGAGACACACAGAAATGCTATGACATTTGTGCTGTCCCTTGCACATGAGCAGGGCACGTCAGGGATCATGAAATGGTCAGAAAATTACTGCTTCCCAAACCTAGATAAGTGGGATTGCACAAGTGATGTTTTGTCGACAGGCCCAGAAGAACTTGCGACATGAGGTGGCTTCGCTGGAAGGACATATGGAGTGCCTCTATTGACGTACTCTTCAAGAGTGCAGAATAGACGGTTCACATAACCATCATGGCCAAGAGGCACTCATGATCACTGAATATGCAACGAAGCAAGTGGAAAAAACACACAATAGTCAATTTTGCACTGAGTGCTACGAAATTGTGGTAAGCAATTCTAAAGCATTTCTGAGCTGCTGTGAGCCTATCGAAATGCAAACAATTATGCGCATAAGGCTGTTGCTCTAAACAAATTACAATATATACAGACAGACAATGCTGAAATATTTTTCGTATACCGTCTCGCCAGTTTCAGTTTGTTTCTCCGATTCTGAAAGCAGCAGTCATATATGTCTGGTTGAGCTGAATTTTTCTACGAGCTTCAATGAGCTAGTGTGCAAAATTTCAGGACATATGCCCAATGTTTAGAAAGAGTGCCTAGGAATATAAGCAGTTTCAATGTATGTCGCTGCTGTTACATGCAGTTTGTGAAAAGTTATTTAAAAAGTAGCACTGGTGACAATTTGGCCAAAATTTCATAACAAGGACACCAGCCCCTTGTATACCATAAGTGGGCTCCTGCTTGACAGAGGAGACACTTGCTTCTCCGTTCCGCGCTTTCGGGTGCTTCGCCTTCCAGCGAAGTTCCCCACTCAGTGTGACGGCCTGACACTTGTCGGCATTTTCGTTGTAATGCAAGGCAGCCAGTGCAGTCCTGCAGTACAGAAATATGCCACAGCTATGTACATGCTATATTTGTTATGTGCACTTGCCCAACCCAACATGCAAGCAGTTAGGCAACTAATTGAATACACTTTCACAGTCATCAATATGCACAGTATCATAGGCAGAAACTGCTATATTCCTCTGGTAACGTAACGGAAACGACACTCTGAAAGGGAAAGTACACTTCCCAGACTGAGAAGTCTACTTACTGCATAAACAAAGGCAACGAGAAACTGAAATTAAGCATGTGTTCTGCCTGGGAAATTCGCAAACTTTTTTTTTTATTTACTGTCTCATAAGTAATGAAATTTAGTCGCACTTTTATCACCATCTAGCAGCACATTTAGTGTACCAGATGGCAAAAGCAGCTCTCTATACATGCACTCTGGTTTCTCTTGCATGTTTGTGTGAACTGATGTCAATTGATTTGGGTGATTTTTGCCTGATGTCAAATGAGTGAGTCGGGGCAGCAGTAGGTTTGTGAAACTCACCACGAAGGTTCAAAAAGTTCTTACTAAGACAGCTCAGATGCTAGGAACAGCTCTTGGGACTGCAGTTTGCGGGAAAGCTACAATGTATAAATGGTGCGATCATTTTGAAGAAGGTCATAGTTGTATTGAAGATGATGACCATTCAAGAAGACCATTAGCTTCAAAAACTGATTCCACTGTGGAGAAAGCGAATCAAGTCATTCTTTCCATACAGACTGTATGCTTTACACAACACTGCTTATTAACCTAGTGCAGTGAACTGAGGACTCGGAACGGTATCAGGAAATGCTAACACATGCAGTTTTGACCTTACTATCACTGCATGCATTTGCTCACAATAATTTCTACAACAAACTTACCTTGCAAAGATTCCATGGAATGAGTAAGCACAAGCTTTCGGGGCCAAGCGATTGATTATTGCATGAAAAGATTCCACGCTAAATGTCTGCATGTGTGGCGACATTTGGCGGATGTCATTCAGAAGCCTCTTGTTTGTCAATAGGCTGGAGAGCTTGTCATAAACATGGGTACCTGCAATAATGTATACAAAAATAAAAAAATGAAGACACTATTACCCCGTGTGTGGTTGTGTAAAAAAGGTCTTTTTCTGGCATTACTCATGTACGAACAGCAGCAAAAGGTCTTGTAGCAAAGAATTCGAGAAAAAGTTAATTTGCTGGTTAATTCGGCTCTCACCCTTGAATATAATGAACAATGTGACAGTCATAAAGGGAAGTCGCCAATGCACATTACAATGGGAGAGCAGGCACAACTTTTTTTCATGGTGTCTGTGCTCTAAAAATTTTTTGCAGTTGCAGATACTTTGATTCTACACTTCCATCATTTCAGCCCTGACGTGACCGAGAAATGGCAAATAATTTGGTGCACCGAGTTAAACCAGAGACAAATTTTATTTATTGTCCATTGCCAACGCTCTGGACAGCACTTCATTACTGTCAGTGAAGAACCACATGTCCTCCTCTGTATACATGTAGTCCACAGCGCATGTGATACTTTGCATTTATGAAACAACTATGCAGCAATTACAAATGGTATGGTGGCCCATGCCTGCACTAACCCCTTTGCTAGTTTGTCCTGCACCAAAAACACGCGACGCAACTTGTTGCCACTAGCTATATGAGTAACTTATCGTTTGCATGTGCTTTCGTAATTATACTGAAAGCAGCAGGTCACCATGCTACATTAATCATGCTGGTCATGCTATGCAAGAACGTTTTTCTGTTGCTGACGCTGCCTAGGATGTGGTTGTAATTTCGCATCAGGCTGCACCACACAGGCAGTTTACAGGCGAATGTTCTAGAAAAAATGGTGTGCATTACAGTTGTGGAATATACTGTAATAATTCATTTTCAGCTACCATTTTTGCTTAATATCTTCTTGTGACAGGTGAAAAATGGGGATTTTCGATGCGAGATGATGCACGTTTGTTAGGCTCACTGTACCCTAAGCGCCGCCCAGAGAGGTGCTCCACTTTTATGGTAACCACTGGGTAGGGTATGCAAAGAAAGATTTCCTTTAAAAATGTACAAGAAAGGTGCACCTGGAAAGATCCACTTCCGTGGCTCAAGGTCGCTATGCTGGCATCTGTCATAAAGCAGGCTGTGGCCGTGGTGTTTATCTTGCACGTGGTTCATTACAGACACCCACACAGCCACGGCAAGGTTGCCATTGCCATTCCCACACTGCACTGAAAAGTATAGGTGGTTGACAATGGAACGCGTCCACAGGCCAATGGCAACGCATCCTGTGGATTTCACAGCCTGCAAAAGCTTCTTGTTTAGCCCTGAACAACCAAAAAAGAAGATAAGAAGCAACTATCAGTACAGAAGTCTCTAGCAGAAAAGACAGACAATGCTGACCTTTGCAGACGTGCCATGCATCAAACAGGTGGTTCACTTCAGGCCTCTCAGACTTGAACTACCTGCATTAGTGTTGCAGACTTAGCTATTTCACAAACAGCTGCGTTACAGCCTGAACCACAATCGTTAGTATGTGGCCCAGACAAAGGGACATGTTATTGCTGCACATTGGTCTCTCACTTCTTGTGAGAAATGTATACAGTGGTGGCCTTGAAATGCTTTCCTTGTGCTTCATGGTTCCCACACTACTCAACTGTTTTCATACACATTAAGAGTAGGTGTAATAAGTTAGTCGTATTGACACATGTACTTGTTTAACTTTCATCAGTGACCGCTTTTCATCGGCTAATGCGCAGGATTCGCCTGCATGTATCGGACATTTCTTGAACGTTATCGGTGCTTCTATCCGTCGTCTGTGGTCACCGACGCTTATGTAATCTGATTGTATGAGCGACACAAATTGTGTAGTAGTTTCTGGAAGAAACGCGGGCACCAGGAATTACTCTGGAACCTTCGATGACTCATGTATAAAAGCCGATGTGTTTCGCCGCTGATCAGTTTATCAACGACCGACGATTGTGCACGCCGCTCTTGTTGTAAAGTGAGTTAGTTTCTTTGCTGGGCACAGGATCGCCCAATAAAGAATCGGCTTCGTCATTCACAGTTTTAGCACTGTTTTGTTCAACGTCACTGCTACATGACATTATTGTATTATTTTTTGCCAGGGAGAATTTATTTTTACTAATGTCATGTCTTTTTTACTTTGATGAATACTGCCATGATTACAGCACAATAATAATTAATTTAGGTTGTTTTCTGGCTGCATTTGAGGCCACTGTTACCTAGCACTTTCTCATTTGCATTTGGCAACACTGACCTGCGCACTTGTGGATGCCGGTCCGTCACCGCTTCAGTTACATTGACACCGCTTTCATCAAGGGAGGCGAGGGCCCTCTTCAGACCCTTAAGCTCCATGTGTGTGCTTGAGGATACCTCGTTGCACTGAAAACCAAAGAAAATGCCTGATGAGATTCACCTAAATGCGGCTACTAGATCAATCAAACAGCCGAAGAGAGATGATGGCTGATGGTGAAGAGGAAAGCCTGCTAGTCACACCGCAACTATTTAGCATGCAAATGGCACCTGAACATTGGCCAAGAGTAGTGAAAAGGAATAAAAAAGCGGTAACGAATGCCAGAAGAAAGGGGATAAATTTGCTGCTCTGCAGATGGTAACTACCCATGCGCTCTGGTCAATGTTCTCTGCTGGGAAAGAGAGGTCAAGGAGCAGTGCATGTTGCAACCAAATAACATTCTGTGCTCTTTAAATACAGCACTTGTAGCGGTTCATTGTAAATATAGTACTAATAAATGGACATCATCATAACACAAAGAAAGAATGACGCTGCAGGGTGAATGGAAATTTCTGGTCAGTCGCAAGTACAATGAATGCTGGCATTATCCCATGGAAGAACGTGGTGTCAACATGAAAGAAAAAAATGTAAAGCAATGCACAACGTAACATAATAGCAAAAAAAAACAATTAATAAAACCTCAAGTATATGCCTATGCATAGAAATAAGTGCTTTACTGTGCTCTCACCTGCACAAGCTCGATATCAATGATGCGATTCAGGTTTGTCTCGAGCATTGAATAAACGCCATACTTGGCACTGTAGCCAGGAGAATCAGCGCGGCTGTCGCCTGCTACTCTTGCTGCTCCTCCACACGACACCACCGTTTGCGTGAGCCGCCTCTTTTCATCCTGCCAGACGTGGAAAATGCATAAAAGGCATTTATTGAAACCTATTCCTTTGAATATGAAAGGCAGGCCATGTATAACATGTCAGGAAATGTACATCTCAAAGACGCTCACACACCTTCCAGTGCAATTACAGTGTGCAGTGTGTATGATTTTGACCAATTATTTTTATCAGCATGCAACAACCAAGCACCAACAGATTGTGGTCATCTCAATTTGTGTAATACAGAAATTCTATTACCTCGTTCAGAGCCGGAAAAATAACGTGCTTTGCAAGGGATGGTATGTTCTCTCGCTGAAGCAGGCTACGCTCGCATTCTTCAGAAAACGCAAGGACTGCGCCATGCTGCAGCCGGTGAAAAGAATTACAGCAGCCAGTGTAATGTCCCCCAAGGCACGCTTCCCTTTCTTTGGCTGACTGTGCCAGATGTTGACATGCTTTTCCTGGCATATCACAGAAGCAGTCACTAGGGAACCTTTCACCTGCAAGCAGGATAATACAGCACACAATGTATTTGGATACACACTGGAGACAACCCTACACTGCATTATTGAAAAGCATGTCATCTGCTGTCACATGAGTAAACATTGGAAATAGGCATACATGCAGGGGGGTGGAAGCCTCAGGGCTATGGCCACCTATGGCTTCTTGAAGGGGGCTGCAAACTAGCTCCAATTAAACGCACACGGGTCGTAGAAAAGTTATTCAGGACAGTGCATTTCCTAAGGAGTCTCTCACAAAGTACTGATCGAGCCCAATGCTACTCAGCTTATACAATCTCGCGACAGCCGGTGCATTCGTGCAACCTTACATAGTGGCAAACTAGCTGTGCACAGTCGCTTTATTATGAGGAAACATTTTATGTGTTCATAGACTTATGGTTTCTGCAGAAGGCACCGGGTACATTGTTCTGATTGAATGATCAACACCTCTGTCTAATATGTTTGCTGCCATTTTATTGGTAGTGACAATGGATTTACAACATCAGAATAGATGCAGGAAATGCCGCAACGAGACGGTGTGCTGAAAGTTTTCATTCCTAGTTCCATTTCCCCCCTCTCTTTTACCATAGGCAACACCAGAATTTTTCGCAATGATTGACATGCCACGAGAATAGGGGACAACACGAAGCTGGAGCTTCATTGCAGATACTCTAAATGGCACTGTTAGTCCTGTTCAAAGAGGAAATAAAGGTGGAGATGACATGCGACTACTTAGGCAATCTTGGGACTTTTGGAACCTGCACACACTTATGTTAAAAACTTGCTGGGTGTGTGAATGTATGTGTCTGCAAATTTTATTTTTTTAGCTATGCATCTGTGAGAACCGGATAGCTTTAATAGTATATTAGCATTGTGTCATTAAGACACATCACAGTATTTGTAATGCTGTTAATAACTACTCCATTTATTTGTGAGAGAAAGAAACATACACACCTGTAGTGAAGGTTCAGCAGGTAAGCGACAGGTCTTGCAAGCTTGGAATACCTGCAGCAGGCATTCATCGTACACAATGAACTTCCTAGCTGCAGGAGGTTCACCTGAGGATCTGTTGAGAATAGTCATTGGAACACATGTAAACATTGTTTTTTCATGAACTGGCACAATTCTGGATATACTTATATTGCTGCTAGAAGCAGCTTTTATTTTGATGCAACCACCATGCATTGCAATTATAACGACAGCCCACCAAGAGGAATTGGTGAAGCTATAATCACTTAAATTATCAAGTGCATGAACATGACTGCCCACACATACGACAAAGAAAGGCATGAGGAAATGAGAGATTACATACTGCAAGTGCAGCGATTAACTGCTCGCCAAAAATAACATGGCAATATACAAGGTAACCTTTAGGGCAATACAAGCCTATTTGCACTGCACATTTCCTGAACACATAGTGAGGAAGTGCACAACTGGTACCTTATTAATACAGTTTTCACATTACTATCGAGAGGAGCATGTCCATGATTAATTAAATGGAAAGTAAACTGTTTGGTTTTACAAATGCTAGAACCACAATCTGATTATGAGGCACAACGTAATGTGGTACTCCTGATTAACTTGAACTACCTGGGGTTCTTTGACGCATACCCACTGCACGGTTCACAGGCGTTTTTGCAATTGGCCCACATCAAAATGTGACCGCTGTGGCTTCATCCCACAACTTCGTGCTTAGCAGCACAAAGCCATAGCCCCTAAGCCACACAGCAGGTACATGACTATGATGCTTCAAGTTGCAAACAGGGTGATGGTCACCGTCCCTGGTATTATTTGACTACCACAATTAGTACATGGTCAAGCAAGTACAGTGGCGGGCAGAAACCATTCCCCTGAACCTTCGCTCCCTTGTGCACATTTAATGCCCCTTGATTGAAGCTCAGATAGTGCAACTACTGAACTTTTCGGATTGTTGTGGCATAGTGAAAACATGAAGTTATGTTGAAAGATAATCACCAAGGCCACTGACATTAACGCACTTTCTACAGCAGGCTCAAACAAGAAAACAAAATGTCATGTCACTTACGCCACTGAGCTGTTCAATGTAGGCTCATATGTCTTGTCATGAGTGTTGTCTTCGTAGGTCATGGATGGCTCTGAACATAAAGGTGTAGAACACCGCTGACGCATTTCCTCCATCAACAGGATGTCCGGCAATTCCAAATCAGTCTGGCATGCTGGAAGTGCAATGAAGCATGAATTTGCTAAGGGTACCCCATTGAGATCAGCACATAAAGGGTTCCATAATAGCTTGAAGTTTCAAGACCTCCAATAAATGTACATATTAAAATGCCGTGACAGGCACTCACCCACTTCCTTGACAGTTCGGCTTGCTTGCACCTTTGCAGGTTTTGTTGTTGTAGCTTTCAGAGCGGCCTGAGTGGCCTTGGAATAAACTTCAACGAAGCACTGGGATTGTGCATCCAGCTTTACTTGACCTGTGGACATAAGTAGTCAGCCGTGTGCCTTAATCAAGTTTTTATTTATTGTTATTTTGCCATTACATCTTGATTTCTAAAAATGCTTAGTACCTGCTGTTTGCTGCATGTGCCTCACAATTGTTATATATATTGCCTTCGGTAGTTTCCAGGACGTTTTCTTGCTTTTAAACTGCCAAATTTAGATAATTTGGCAGTTCAGCCAAATGTATTGGACACTTGTACACTTATTTCACTTCATCAAGGATCAAAGCACTGTGCAGCGTTACAGAAATACGGAGCCGTATTAAGAGCAGACAACTTAAAATTTCCACTGAAATGGCAAGAACTTTCATATCATTCTGTTATTTCTGTGTACTAACCCTAGTGTAATATCACCTATTTCTATCGCGATGCTCGTTTACTCGATCGAGGGGCGCGGCCTAGCCTTTCTCGCAGGAAAAGTCAAACATATATCAATTTTTCTGAACGTGATTTTATTACTTGCCGTTCGCACGGTCATTGTTCAGTACATCACACACAGCACCAAGAAGCAAATTTGAGCAACAGCCAAAACGGTAATCTACGCTTATGACTAGTCATCGCCACGGTGTACTAAACACCCACCTGATGCATTTGCAGCCTCGTTTATCTCGCAGTCAGCGTTCAAGTCGATCGACATGGATGGGGGGCAGCAGGCTCAAGCTCCGTGTCCGAGCACGACTGCGCAATATCAGGCATCATCACATATGACGCTATCATTATGCGTACGCACCGCTGCAAGTAGTACAAACCTGTCGTCGAAGACGCTTGGGCAATGGAGCCAATGGAGACAGTGTTAAGTCCAGCGGGTTTTCTTTATAGCATGCACGCTCGAAATGAAGGGAGCAGATACGGCTGTTTTTCAGCGGGGTCCACTCTAAGCGTCCAGAGGCGCGCACGAATTCGGTCCACTTCTGCCAGTGAATGCTATCGCGGGGAAAACGATGCATAGCTATACCTAACCCTTGAGTATGTTCCGCAGAAGTCAACGACGCAGTATGTACGCGGCATTGTGCTGTACTCGCAATTCGTGCGTGATCAGTGCAGCGCAGTCTAGCTGATAGTGCGGGAAATATCCCGACGGATACGACAAAAACTGCAGTTGCAGCGACACGGAGAGCGTCCGACTACAAGTACAACAGCTAGAACAAGCAACAACAGAGGAGAAGAGCACATGTAAGCAGCATGGCAGACAACGAAAATTCGTGACGTAGCCACATGGCGTAGCGTTTTCTTGATTGTTTCCATTCCTTCCTTGATGTCAATGTCGCGAGGTGCTCCGTTTTGCGGTTGGCTGCGGGCACGTACTTTAAAATTGATTTTAAATATGTTCTAGGCTATATTCGCCGCTGATATTTTGTAGACGATGTTTGTGTGACCACCAAAATCGATCTCAAAAGTTATCTCGACTTCAAATTTGTGTGTCAGTACTCCTTTAAGAGCTTCCGAGCACAACCAAAAAGTGTTTTGTGCAAGCATGACGTCACTGTTGTTGATGTCAAGCACCGACCGTCACGGCGGCACTGACATGTTACGACGGGTTGTGCAAAAAAGGATTCCCGTAGTCGAATGTGAAAATGTATACACAAATAAAACTAGAAAAAATGGGTGTATTTGGCTACAAAATGTTTTTCACTTTTTTGTGTTTAGCCACATTTGGGTTACAACTTCTCTAGCTTTTGGCTACGCCGCCTCGTCTGACCTGGCAACACTGCCAGAGTCCCCCACTACGGCATGCCTCGTAATCAAATCATGGTTTTGGCACGTAAAATCCCAGAATTGAATTCATGGGATGGAAGTCGCTCTCTCCAGTAATGCGCACTTAACCTGTGCGCCTCCTTCACAGCACTACCTCACGAAGATGTGTTGGCGATAGTCATTTGCACGGTATATAGCACTCTGCCGCCGAGCAGGCATGCCTATACCTCGTTGGCCACTGGGTTTTCGCGGCTGCATGTGTGGTTCGAAGTTTTGCAAGGAAGGTGTGGCGCAGATTATGTTTGATAATGTTTCGAACGGGTCCCTGAGGCCGAACCTTTGAGCCCAATCGAGGACAAAGCCGTTCGTACCAAGCCACACACAAATCTTTTAATATAACTAGTGTGAAAAGAAACACAAAACCTCGGTCCGTCGTGGATGGGTGGTGGCGAATTCGCGACGAAAGAAGCGGCGTTCGTCCCACCAAAATGTCGATGGGGTTGACCGACGCACCGGCGACCACAGCGCAGCAGCTCCGGCTTGCAAAGGGGACGCAGGTGGCTTGGCGGTACGTTCGGGTAGAAGCGGCGTTCTGGCCAGGCAGCTGTGCGCAAATCTCGGCCACGTAGCCGGACTGCTCCCGCTCTGCCTACGGGTACTGGAGTTCGTCGTCATCGGTTTAGTTGTTTCTTCAATTTTCTAAAGAAAACTAAACCGAATCCGGCGAACTCCGGTGCCCGTAGGCACTTCAATTTTTTCTGAATATGGCATTCATACTTGAGGATGAATGAATGAATGAACTTTTTTTTCCCTTTTTAAGGAAGAGGAGGGGCCGGGGGCGGGGAGAGAGGCAGGCCTGTGTGCTCCAGTGTTAGCACCTTTTGCTGCCAGACGTCCGCCTACCCGTTGTGGTAGGCCTCCGCCATCTCCTCAGCCCAACTCAGGACTCGGTCTTGCAAGGTGGGATCGGAGCTGCGCAGGGCAGTCTCCCACAGCTCCTCGCTACTAATTAATGGTTGGAGGTTGCGGGGGGGGGGATATTTGATGGGGTATTTCCACATTATATGGGAGAGATCTGCTGTCTGGACAGGGCAGAAGCGACACTTGGGTGTCGGGTATGTGTCGGGAAAGAATAAGTGCAAAGTGCGTGGGGTAAGAAAAGTGCGAGTTTGTAGTTGTCGCCACAATGTTTCTCTCTGGCGCGTGCTCGACACAAAGAGAGGTGGATACGTTAGGCGTTGGTGTTTGTAATGTGTGCAAATTTCATGGAATGTCATGAGTGCATCTTTATTGGTCTGTTGTTGGGAGTCATTGGGTTCTGGGGTAAGGCCCACATTTCCGTCCACTCGGTCCGTGAATTCTCGAGCAGCGGATGAGCCATTTCGTTGCCTGGTAGTCTTTGATACTTGAGGAACGCACACGTCATTCGCTTGTTATGCAATGGAATGCCAGAGGTATACGTGGTCGTCTGTCGGATTTCCGATAGCGGGTGTTTAAGTGCCAATTTCCAGTTATTGTTATATGCGAGCCAAATGTGGATACCACGTTCCGTATCTCTGGGTATATCCAGGAATGGTCTCGCAGCGGCCAACGTGAAAGCAAAGTACTAGTTTGTATACGCCACGATATGACGTACTTTAGACATGACGTCACGCCGCATACTACCAATGATTGCGCATGCCTGACTATAACACACAAAAGGCGAACGTTCTCTGTAATTGGAGGGTACATCCATCCAAGAGCGAATATTGACTGATCCTACCTGATGTCTGTGCTGCAAGCAGCACGACGTCCGCACGTTGTGCTTGGTTACTTTAACGCACATCATCCCCTATAGGGTAGCGCTGCAGTGAAATGTCGTGGCAGAGATTTGGCCGACTTCATGTGTAATCAGGGACTAAGTGTGCTCAACGACGGGTCACCTACATTCATTTGTGGAACTTCTTACAGCAGCTGCCTTGACCTTACTTTTGTGTCCAGAAGCATTCTGTCAGCTGAATATTGGTCCACGGATGTAGAAACTCATGGAAGTGACCACCTCCCAACATACGTGCAATTTAGCTGGTTCCGCCACTCAGCCTCACGATGCACACACCAAACAGACTGGATTTATTTAAGGCATCTATCAAAACCAGATGTCAGTGCACGCTTGTACCATCCGAGGTTGAGGACATCATTGCCACTTCTCTGCGTGACAGAACGAGACAAGTAAACCTACCGATGCGGAGATCAGCGGTCGATTCACAATACGAGGCCCTTCGTGCAATCCGCCGCCGCGCAGAACGACGATACAGAAGAACGAATTCTCCGTCAGACCTTTCAGCGAGTCGCCGGGCGCAACGAAACATTCTTAGGCATCTCGACAAGCTTCACAGGCAGCGGTGGCGGACGTTCTGCGGCTCTTTGGACTCAAGAGAGCTTTTATCTAAGCTCTAGCGGGTAGTACGAAGTCTGCAGACGAGTCCACAACAAAGCCACCCATTCCGTGCCGTGACTACATCAAGGCCGGAGCGAATTGGAGGTGGCCAATGACTACTGTAAACTTGTGGTGGCTATCTCTAATATCGAAATTGAAGCTCTTACCACCATTGCGCCCCCGACACCTGATGAGCTTCTCGAGGTGCCTTTAACCACGCAAGAACTTGACGCTGCAATTTCTGTTTCCCGACGCTCAGCGGCTCCAGGTCCAGACGGAATCACGTAAGCTGCACTCAGTCATCTTGGCATAGAAGCACGACATATCCTGCTGTCCTATTATAACATCTCGTAGGAGTCAGGAAATGTTCCTGCCAATTGGAAATGCAGCCGCAATATTGCATTGCTCAAACCAGGGAAGTGCTCTAATGAACTTTCCTCCTACAGGCCGATCACCTTAGCCAGCTGCGTCAGCAAAGTAATGGAAAGGATGGTACTGTCAAGATTAGGGTGGTTCTTAGAGAGCAATAACCGCTTTTCCCAATTTATGCATGGGTTTAGAAGAGGCTGATCTGCCGTTGACGGTGTAGTCAACTTGATCTGCAATGTTTAACAAGAAAGAAGTCGACGCAGATTAGGGGGGGCAGTTTTCCTTGACATTAAGGGCGCCTATGACAATGTTCTGCATTACGCAATCCTTCATGCGCTAGATGATTTAGGCATTGGTGGCGGAATATATGATTGGATCGTTAGTTATCTGAGTGGCCGTGCCGTATATATGTCGACAAGCGATGGAGACACCGGTCACTATAATATTCACCGCGGTTTTGCCCAAGGAGGACTTCTCAGTCCGACTCTCTTCAATGTGACATTGATTGGACTTGCGTCTCAGCTTCCCAACACAGTAAAGATTAGCGCATATGCCGAAGACATATGCATATGGGCATCTGAAGCTACGCGTCCGCAACTGCGTGCGCTTCTGCAACGTGCAGTGACAATTACAGCCACGTACTTATGGCGTAAAGGCCTCACACTTTCAATTAAAAAATGTGCAGTGCTTGCCTTCACACGCAAACAAATGACTAAATACCCGATAGTCGTTAAAGGAACATCGGTATCTTATGTCACACACCACAAGTTCCTTGGTGTAACCATAGACCATGAACTATCCAGGTCATGGCACGTCACTCACTGAAG
The DNA here is from genome assembly GCF_013339745.2 of Dermacentor silvarum. Lineage (NCBI taxonomy): Eukaryota > Metazoa > Arthropoda > Arachnida > Ixodida > Ixodidae > Dermacentor > Dermacentor silvarum. The sequence continues at coordinate 438,352,707 of NC_051154.1, forward strand.
TCAAAACTGAATAGTTTTCTTCTCGTGCTTCGGGTGGTGGCAGGAGCAAGATGAGGCCCGTCGAAATCGTCTCTTCTTCAATTGTACCAAGCCCTGTTCGTAGGCTATATAAGATACAGCATTCCGGTGCTCTCGAACATGAGACCCAGCTATGTGCGGACGTTAGAGAGCATACAAGCATTGCGCCCGTGCTTGGGCCTACCACGCTGCACCTCAACCAATAGAACCATCGTGGATCTCGGCCTTGTCCCATCAACATATATATGCTCTGCGAACCTCTTCGAGTGCACCTACGCTTGTTGACCCGACATAGGCAACATCCCCTATCAGCACTCCCTGCCACACACCCAAAGTGCCGTTTTTCAAAAACTATATTGCGTCATGAGAATATTCTACCATTTAGATTGTCTTGCCCGGGCATTCCTAGAGCACCTCCGTGGGTTCTGCCTACACCGCTTGTTGAACTTCAAATCCCTGGGATTACGAGGAAGTCTTGTGTTTCATCCATTGGCCTTAAGCAACTTACCCTATCGCACATTTTTACAGCGTACAGTGGTACTTCTCACGTGTATACCTATGGCTCTGACACCCCATGTGCCTCCGCCGCAGCCTTTGTCATCCCGCAAATGTCCACGGCTCGACGGTTTAAATTAGACCACAAGTCCACTTCAACTGCCGCAGAACTTGTTGCTATCCGCGAGGCAATACGATTCCTTGCAAGAGAGCCTCCTCGCACATGGGCTTTATTTTGCGACGCTAAACCCGCTCTTCAAGCCATTGAGTGCATTATGAGACAAGGCTCTTATATTTTAGCTCTAGAAATCGCAGAGCTTCTCGACATTGCGACAAAAACGGCCACCACGTCACCTTTCAGTGGATACCTGCACACTGTGGCGTGATAGGAAATGGACAAGCAGACGATGGAGCTAAAATAGCTGTAAATAATGCGCCAGAAGTATGCCTTGAGTTCTCACGAACAGACACGAATGCCCTGCTTCGGTGCGTTATGCGGAACTCTACACTTGAGCACTAGACCAAACCAGATCGACGACACAGGCGACTGCACAAATGGGACCCAGAAATGAAGTTCCGCATGCCTCCTAAACTGAAGAGGAGCATAACAAGTATGATACACCGGATTCGTCTTGGTGTTGCATTCACGAGGCGTTATACGCATATCATCGGCCGCAGTGACACTGGTCCCAACTGCGATCACTGCCAAGTGCCAGAAACACTTGAGCACATAGTTTGCTCATGCCCAGCGTGAGAGAACGGCAGAGCCTCATTTCTAGTATTCAACGAGTGACTAAAAGACCAATGCCTGACGAGATTGCCTTAGGTCCTTGGCCTGACGCCAACAGTGCAGCTGTGGTCATCGAAGAGACTATAGCCTTCCTTCAAGCCACTGGACTCGATGCATGACTCTAGTATGACCTCAACGTGATGGACATGTGTATACGCACCTCCTTATCTTATCAATAACATTCATCACTCTTTTTATCCCGCCTTCCCCAGTGTAGAGTAGCAGCTAGGCTAGAGCAAACTAACGCTCAAGCCAACATCTCTGCCTTTATTCAAATAAACCTCTCTCTCTCTCTCTCTCTCTCTTTCTCAATTTTTTCTGCATTTCCGTGCTTGTTGGGTTACGTTGCTAAGTTTCCTTCGCCATTTGTTTCTTTACAGCGCGATTTTACACCGAGTACATGTATTCACTGTCACCCAAGACGCCATCAAGGATTTAGTAACCGTGCTTTTTCGTCCCCCACTCATTTTGCAACCATCTTCCGAGTCATGATATACTCAAAGGACTTTGCAGAATGTATATCTCGCTTAACTCGAAAGCATTCTTCTATAAACTCCTTCATGAAGCTCTATTAACGACAACGTGAACGTGAACAAAGAAAATTTATTTTCATTTCTTCTGGTAAGTTCCGTTTATGTGATAGAGCAGAGACCATTTTTTTATTAGCTGCAAAGAGTGCATTACAAAGGAAGCGAATAAGCTTTCAAATCAGTCGTTAGTTACGCAAGAAGTTCAAGGCAGTCGTATATAATGGCGCTGTGTATTGAGCGCGTACAAAAGTTTGAAGTATGTCAACGTACGGTGTGTACCGCTTGCTATTTCCCGTCTGTAGATTGAAGCAACGACAGATCGGACACATCAACAACATAATGTCTCACTCGCATACCATAAGATGCTGCACAGCCGGCCACACAACAATTCCTAGAGGCACGCAGACCTCGTCCTTATGTAGCCGCAAGCCAGCGGTGCGGTTGCGGCGACAAAGATGAGCATGAGCGACCGAGTGTGCGTGGCGTCGACAAGGCTCGCCCTGCATCTTCCCCATTTCAAAAAAGGAAAAAAAAGCAGAACAACGCTGTCTATTAAGTTATCGGTCGCCTGTCCATCACTATGGGAGATTGTACCGACCCAGGGGCGCTGACGCCGGCATTGATGCTCTTGTCCACTGAAACCTGTGCCTAAAGTAACCCAGGAACCTCTGGCATGAAAACGCACTCCAGGTATGAAACATGAGCGTATACGGGCTCTCCGATATCATGCTGTGCTACCCTGCCCGACAGTCCCGATCTGCTATTAACATACGTCCTTCCCATTTGTAGCTAGCGCTGTGGAAAAGCCTTCTGAGGTACGACCACAGGAGTAAGATAAGACAGGAGCACCGACTCCGCTCGTCTGGAAGGGACACATTCTGAAACGCCGGTTCCTGCTTCACAGCGTGTTCGCCAGATGGCGCTACGAATGAAGAAAAACTCTTCAGCGGAGAGGCGGGCGCAAAACCGAAGGAGCAAAGGCGCGGGGACTCTCTCGCGGCGCCTGCTTGCCTATCCGTTTTGTAGTCTGCTCCGCGCATGCCCTGACGCCTGTAGCGCACACTGCTCTTGCGGTTCACGGAGTGACGTTAGCAGGAGAAACAAGTCATGTAGCATTTTATTGAATTTATTTGATGCAGGGCAAATGCAGGGCATTTGTCAGGTGGCCTGCATAGAACTTTCCAAGGCACAGGAACAGAAAATAAACAAATTACGCAAACTAAGACGGAAAGAAAAACTATAGCAAATGGTAAAGCGATATAACGGCAGTTCGGGTGGTCTCAAGCAATGACAGACAACAGCGAAAAGAAGTTTTTATGCAAAAGCTGACGTTTATCATTCTTTTTTATCTGAGCACGCATGAAGTGCTAAGATGCTTCGCTTGCTTCTATGTTTCTCGCGGTGCTTTTCGTGTCGCCCGGTTCTCTTGCGCGCAGAATCGCCACATTCTCCTTAAACATAATAATTGGGAATTCCTGCCAATGTTTCCTGCTCATTATTTCCCAAGAGAAGCTCTGATTATGTGTCTGCATAACTAGGGGAATCATCTCGAGGGCAAGGCTGAGAATTTACAGGGTAGCCAGCCGCTGTTTGCACTGGCTAACCTCCTTGTCTTTCTTTCCCTTTCTTTCTCTCTCTACATTACGGCATGTCTCTGGACAAGGAAAGGCACATGCACTGTGTGTAGTTCTAGACAAATTTAAATTGAGCTCCTCCCGTCCTTCCGCATTGGCGTCTTCTGGTTCCTCGTGGCATTCAGCCTCATTGAGCTACGCCAGGCTTCCCTAAACAAATTGAAGGAACGGCTCCGCTTCGAAGTCGAGGCACTTTCTTTACATCTACTAAGACATCACCTTTGTCTTTGCTGAAGTAACTATCAAGAATAAGCTGCTTCTCGCACTGTCGCGAACATATTTTGTCCATGGCTTTAAGCGCTCGCTTACCTTCAGGAATTTTTTTACGCCACTGGTGCAGTAGTTGAAGATCAGATGGCGCCACGAAGAGCGAAAACTTCTCGCGTTCTTTGCCATACCCAGATTTACAGCCGGGAACAACACAGTCCTGTTGCTCAGTCTCTTCACGCACAAGTATCAAGATACGTTGTTCCCTCAGGCATGAATAAACGTACTGCAGACATGGTAAACAAAGCAAGGAAGACGAAAATTTCGCACCTTCGCTTCCGCGCAGACGTAGAGTGAAAAACAAGTACTTCTGTTGTGTCTTTTTGTACAGCATCATTTATCGTCTGTTTCCTGTAAAGACATCTAAAAATGTTTCGTATGCGTGCATAAAAGCGGCATCGCGTGTTTATTTGCGCTTTTATTAATTGTGCGCAAATATTTTTTTGTGTTTGATTGCTGCCAAATTGAGACGGCCGAGGGTCCACGTTTGTAGCAGACGACACGCTCTACGGGTGCCGCGCTGCCAGTTCTGCGGCGCCGTCGCCGCCGTCGCCGCCGGTCTCCGCCACTCAGCGCATGCGCACATGGAAGCAATCTGTTGAGTGTTTTACACGCGCCTCCACAGATGGCGCTACGCGATGTATAATTTACGTTACACGGTTTGTACCGAGCGAATGCGTTGCGTGGCGGCGGAGTCGGCGCTCCTGTTTATCTTACTCCGTGGGTACGACGAAGAACATGCGTCCTTTTCAACACTAGAGCACCGACCTACAGCCTGGTGTCACGCCGACGCTTATTATACTGGCCGGTTTCGTCTAGTCGGGCTATATCAAGATGTCGAGCAAGCTCCTCAACCGCCTCTAAAGGTCAGCTCCAGATTTTGTGTAATACAAACTGCCCGGGCTAGAACATTCGAGGAGATTGCACTGCGGATATCGCAACTATTTTCCTAAGTAAAGGTGCGCGGCGATAAAGCCATTGGGGCGGCTAACAGAGGTTCTGGTAGCGAAAGCCATCTTCGGATGTTTCACGTCTCTATCCGATCTCCGAGTTCACCACGGACATACGGCATATCAAGACAGCAGATAACGGAGCAGCTGATGCCCCCTCTCGCGCTGTGGCGATTGGTTCCACCTCTATTGCTGTCGACTGGGAAGCCCTATGGGAGGCACAGCACAAGGACCCCAAACTGCAAGCCCTCCGGCAGGGTTCCTGCTCCCTACTTTTCGAAGTCGTCCCTCACCCGCTGTGCCATACTCACTGTGATGTGATGTGTCCGCGCCTCTTCCGCATCCTTTCATCCCCGCAGCGTTCGACACTCTGTACGAAATTGCTCATCTTGATATAAGGGCCACTGAAAACCTCGTCACTCAGCGCTACGTATGGCCTCGTGTCGATGTGGACGTTCATGCGTGGTCCCATACTTGCATTGCAGGCCAAGCGACCCAAGTCACTCGTCGTACTGTGGTGCCACAGCAACGGTCCCTGGCCCCCAACCAGCGCTACGACTATGTGCATATGGGCATAATTGGGCTGCTTCCTCTCTCGCGTCTGTCCCTACATCTCGACCATAGTGGACCGCTTTACACGCTAGCCCGAGGCAATCCGCACTGCCTAAATCACTGCTGAGACATGGCACGCGCCTTCGACTCTGCGGGAGTTTGGCGTTTCGGCTGCCCAGCAATTGTAACTACAAAGCGCGGACGGCAGTTTGAATCTACGTTATTTGGTGCCTTTTCTTGCATTCTTGACGTCAAGCACTGTCCCACTACTGCTTACTGTCCGCGCGCTAACGGTATTGTCACCTGGTCAATAACACAGTAGCAAGACTGTGAATGACGAAACTAACTCTTTATTGGGCGAACCTGTGCTCAGAAAAACAGGCTACAGTCAAAGCACAACGATAGCGTCGAACACAGTCGGCGATCGTCGAAAGCTTAGCTGGTCAAGGGCGTCGGCTTTTATACCTGAATCAGAGAAGATTCCAGAGTAATCGCTAGTGCCCGCGTGTTTTCTAGAAAGCACTACACAATTCGCGTCCGCATACATGCAATCGGATTATACAAGGTTCGGTGACAATAGACAGCAGATAGAACCATCGATAACATTCGAGAAACTTCCGATACATGCAGGCGCGTCCGACGGTGAAACGCAGTCACCAGAGAAATTTAACAAGTACACGTGTCAGTATGGTCGAGCGCCTGCATCGGCCGCTCAATGCGGCCCTCGCAGCACACCGGCACCGCGAACACCAGACCGACCACTTGCCGTTGGCAATGCTTAGCCTTCGAGCCGTCCTTGGGTGCTCTGCGGCCGAACTTGTTTTTGACAGCCCCTTACGTCTTCCCGGCAACCTGTTCACCACAGAGAAGGCACCACTTCAGCACCACCTTTGTCTTCGACGTCTCCTAGTCTGCTTCCGCGACCTACAGCCCTTCAACCTAGGTCCGCCAAACAATTCATATTCGATCACTCGGGCCTTGCGTCCGCCGCAAATGTTTTTCTTAGGCGCGACGACATACGGGCGCCTATAAATCCAGTCTGTGACGGACTCTTTCCGGATCTGCACCGTTTCTCTAAGGCTTTCGTCATTGCGCAGCATGGACGTGAGGAGACAGTATGTATAGATCGCTTCAAGCCGGCGTACGTGGAGACGCCCATTTGCATCACCAGAGCACAGATTTCTCAGAGCCCAACCTTCCGGTGAATTTTCCATCCGCATTGCGTCTATTTCACGCTTGCCGTCTAGCCGAGGGGCCTTGTAGCACCCGAATCTGCTCGAATGCCAGGGGGCGCTCACGGAAAGGCAGGTAAGAATAAAAATGAAGATAGGCTCAGTTATCAGTTCTGCAGCGTACGCGTCGGTCTTCTTTTGCTCCCTGCATTTCTTTATGCTTGTATACGATGCTTATTTCCACAGTTTCATCTTACCAAGGGAATTATGATTCTGGGAGAAGAGGCAGCGAAGGGAATATGAAAGCAACTCTTGCTGTCAAGGACACAGCTCATGCCGGGTGAGGGAAAGACATCTTGGCGAGAAAGAGCGTGACTGGCATGGTGGCTGCAAGAAAGGTGCCCGGAGAGCCGCCAAATAAGTCATTAACGCCAGAGAAGGTTGGCGTCGCCTCAGGTGAATTGTACTAAAAACTTTTCAAGAGGCACCAAACTGTTACTTCTGCAATAATTGTTCCTACAACCACTGTCAGTGGCACAGTTAACATTATACAGTTAATTGTAGCATCCTTTGAATCTTATGGCAGCTGTGATTAGTGGTTTTTAATCTGCTGCTACATTTTATGTTACTTTTCACAGCAACACTTCGGCACTGGGGTGCTGAGAAAAGAGTCAGCGTTCAAGCATTGCTGGTAAACATAAGCTGATTCATCGCCGAGATATTCAAGACTCCTAAAGTCAAAGCGGCGAGAAGCGTCAGCAGGTCAATAAATCTTATGCGGACATTCGCTGTATATAATTGCATCCTTGGTAGGCTCAGGCTTGTGGCTAGTTGAGTGCTCCTGCAGTAAGCCTGACATGAACAGGCTTCTGTGCCCGCGTGTCCGGACACCTGCTAATCGCAATACCTACTGGTCCCAGCAGCTACTGGGAATCGGCTCATAAACCACTTGAAATGGGACCACTAGCAAACCCGTCGCAAACATTTCACCTGGAATACACGTGTATTTGTACGTATTGCTATGCTGCCTCATCAATAAACTTACGAGATGCACTGTTAGCCTCTTATCCCAAACGGTCAACAAGCGCTAAGCCCATCTTAAACAGCAGCATAAATAATTGCCTCCTACTGCTGCCAACAGTACACACTCTCGCAACAATGAAAATTTGCATCTGGGATTTTACTGGTCCCAGTTCAAGTGGTTTATTAGCCAATTTCCAGTAGGTACTGGGCCGGTAGGTACTGGAACCAATAGCTCGTTAGTGCCAACCTGGCCGCAGCAGCGGTCACCCGGCCGCAGTACTCAATATACCAAGAAATGCATTATAGACAATGTCCAGCTCGCCAGGTTTTCCTTCGATTATCCTTCGAGGCGACGATTGGACTTCAGCACGGCCTGTAATTTTTCAGACAGCAGGCGGCCCCTGTTCTGTACTGTCGTTTCCCCTTTCATTCCCTTTGCAACCGCCCAGTGATTCAGCATGGCTGTGAAAATTAAGAGCACCCGCCGTGGTTGCTCAGTGGCTATGGTGTTGGGCTGCTCAGCATGAGGTCGCGGGATTGAATCCCGGCCACGGCGGCCGCATTTCGATGGGGGCGAAATGCGAAAACACCCGTGTATTTAGATTTAGGTGTGCGTTAAAGAACCCCAGGTGGTCCAAATTTCCGGAGTCCCCCACTACAGCGTGCCTCATAATCATATCGTGGTTTTGGCACGTAAAACCCCATAATTTATTTTTTTAATTGAGAGCAAATGTAGGCAGCCCAGCGAAGCTGTACTATGGTGAGAATTATCTTTTTCCAATTATGACCATTAAGATGTGATTGTGTAAGTGGTTATATGAATTATTAAAGAATGAGAAATATATATGATCCGGCGGTTTTCATTTATTTAGTGACCACAGGAACCATGGCCTTATTGTCGCTACGGTACACCGCCATAGGATGTAGGGCAAGGGTTGGCATGGTCACCAACGCCGTCACCAACACGTCACCAACGTCACCAACACGTCACCAACGCCGCGCGCGTTCGGTGAGAACGCGGGCAAAGCGCCGCCGCCGCCGTCAACAGTTCTCCGCGTTATTTGTATGACCGAACACAACCGCTGTCAAAACGCTGGTGTGAGCAAGCGCGCCAGCAGTAGCAGTGGGCGAAGGTTCATGCGGTCTATCGCTTCAACGGAAACTGAGCGGCGAAAGCACAGCGCATACAAAGGTAGGAGCCGTGTTGCAGATCGTTTTCAAGATACGGTACGCGCGACCGCCCGGCGCCCGGAGAGAGTCAGCGGCACAGGCGGCAGGGGCCGGCAGGGTTGCACGCATGCGCCGCTGTGGGAGAGTGGACACGCACACATACAGTCTAGGATACCTCGATGCCCTCCTCGCCCACCGCTCCCCTTCCACTGGGAAGTCGTGTTTGCTCTCCGCCGTGCGTTCGCTCCCCGTGAAACGCGCGTCACTCGCTCTCGCGCGCTTTCACTCGCACATACAGCATACGGCCAATGAGTTTTTTTCTACATCCGGACGTGACCATTGAAGAGTGAGCCCTCAACAGCTTCGCTCTAAACACTATAGAAGCAAACAACAGCTGCTACCGCACCAATCAGCAGAAGCTTGAATGGAAGCTGCAATTAACTGCATGTGAATTGAACGCCTGGCACCGAATGTCGAAGCCATCAATTTAACTTAGCAACAGTTCGTTGTTTCCTAAATAATTTATCAATTCACCTGCAACAACAGCAACCTTCTCCGGTGTCAATGGCAATTTTGCGTCTCCTCCTTGGCATTTTTTTGCTCGACGCCACCACGCCTGTGACGCTCTTTTCCAATACCTCCTTTCCTCACATGGCTTGAGCTGTATACTTTACCACAAGTGTGGGTTTACTATTGGGCATTATTTTGTGCCACACCGGCCCCCACAACAATTACCTTCGCGAGGTGGAACTGCGACAGAAAAAAAAGCAGCATATTGTTATTGCAGTCAGTGGTAAATACGTTCCCGGAGCTAATCATTCCATACCTTTCGGCAGGTTAGCCTTTGCTCTTACGTATTTTATCATTGTAATTCTTTGCCGCTGACTGCACAAAAATGCCTTCTGATTGTGCTGCTTGTGCTAAGTCATTACCTTTAGATGCGAAATTTTTAACTTGTTTGGTTTGCCAAGAAGGTTTCCGCCTTGTAAAATGGTGCTCTACAGTAGTTGAACACAGTTACACAAAATGAGTACCATTAAACGTGAAACCTGGTTGTGCCAAACATGTCAACAGAAAAAAATCACACAAGGACACTTGACACAGACAGCAAAAGAAGAATCATTTGCACAGCAATCTGTTGCTGTAAATGAAAAACTAGACCGACTTGGATCTAACGTAGAAATGCTCGCCAGGCAAGTAGAGGAACTTCTGATATTAAAGGACTCGGTTGGAGAGATTGAGAACGTGATACACGAAGTACAGACTTCAATAGAATTTCTGTCCACAAAGTATGACTCGGTACTGGAGACAGTCAGCAACAATCAGGCTGAGGTGGCGGAATTACGTTCTAAGGTTGACTCGCTGTCTTCAACCGTCGAGTTCCAGTCAGACCTGATTGACATAATAAGTCAGCAAATGAATGAAATGGACCAGTATAGTAGGAGACAGAATTTCGAGATCCACGGGTTTTCCAGCATACCAAAGGAGAGCTTGCAATCCTTCCTCGTTGATATTGCGCAAAAACTTGAGATACCTAACTATGCAGCAACTCTAATCTCTGCTATTCACCGTCTTCCCAGTAGGAACAATACTGCACCAGCTATTCTTGTCCAGATGTGCTCCGTTGAAGCGAAGGAACAATGGTTTCGTTTACGTAAAAACCTGCCAGGATTAGTTCAGAATGGTTTTCCACGGTTGTTTTCAATGACAACCTCACACGGGTTAATCGTGAACTGTTTTGGCTAGCTCGTACTAAAGCACAGGAAATTCCCTTTAAGTACGTCTCGACAAGAAATGGCAATGTGTTTGCAAGAAAAGCAGATGGTGCTCCTCTCGTTAGAATTAATAGAAAATCGGACATTGAAAGGCTCATCTAGTTATGGGTAGTAGTTCTGTCAAGGTTTGCTATGACCTTTTAGAAGTTTCTCTTTTTTTTTCGTCCGGGTAACGACGCTTTCCATGCAACTCACGTAACTATCACAAGCATTCGTAAGCACTGGGACCACTTAGTAGCCATTCTATCTTCGGTTCCATTGCTTTTTAGTGTCATCGTACCCAGCGACATAAATATTTCTCCAGGTTTATTTTCTTGTATCGCGCTACCAGGCAATCAGTCATTCTGCTTTTTTTGTCCAGTCGGGAAAGGTGGAGGTGTGGCTGCCTTCATAAAAAACACTTGGTCAGTCTCTGAACTAAATTTGCCTTTCGTCTATGCCGAAACTGTTAGTCTCCACTTATCTAATCCTCGATTTTCAATGGCCTTGCTTTCTGTATACCCTCCCCCATGTGGTAACCGGCGTCTTTTTTGGCTGAGCTCGACTCTGCGTTATCTCGTCTAGGAACCGATGAGTGTATTTGCCTCACAGGAGACATTAATATTGCCACCAGGTCACGAGCTGCGGCGAGCGCGAGCCAGTATTCAGGCAAGGAGAGAAGAAGAGGTTTTTTCGTTTTTTGGGTCAGCCATCTTCCTGGCTAGTACTCGTCTCTGCCGGTGCAGTACTTCTTGCTCTGAAGGCCTTCTGTTGCACGTGAAAAACTGGTGGAGATGCGGGGTAATCCCAGCAAATGTCCTACACGCCTCCTGGTAGTCCTGTGCCTACAGTGACAACACCTGTTCACCGGGCCAGCCGAAGAGTCCGAGTATTGCCCCCTGAGCTTGGACCTCTTCCCGAGACTACGTCAGCTACGCACCAAAGCGGTATGGAAGGCACTACTACTGCTGCTCACTATAAGCCACAGAAAGTGCCAAAAGTCTTCCATGGTTCCTTCCTTGAGGACGTCGAAGACTGGTTGGCTCAGTTCGAACGCGTCGCTCATTTCAATGGGTGGACCGATGCGAACAAGCTGAAGAATGTGTACTTTAGCCTGGAGGATGGCGCTCGCACCTGGTACGAGAACCGCGAACCCTTCTCGTCGTGGAGCGACTTTTGTCGTCATCTGCGGGCAAGTTACGCCAATGCTGATCGCTGTGAACGCGCCGAGCGGGCCATTCAGTCGCGCATCCAAATGCCCAACGAAAGTGTGATGATGTACGTTGAGGACATGACGCGCCTCTTTCGTCGAGCTGACCCGGACATGGCAGAAGATCGGAAGCTCCGCCACTTAATGCGAGGGGTTAAGGAGCAGCTTTTCGCTGGCCTTGTTCGGAGTCCCCCGACGACTGTGCCCGAGTTCTTAACGGAAGCCACGACAATGGAAAAAGTGCTTCAGCAGCGGTCAGCAGTGTACGACCGGCAAATCAGCGTCGCGTCATCGATGGATCAGATCGGAGCTGCCGGAGGTAGCGTCAACATCGACTCCCTCTGCGACCTCATCCGATCAGTGGTACGCGACGAGCTGCCAAGAATCCACTGCCCGCCTCAACCTACTGCGGGATCCATATCCAGCCTCATCAGGAACGAGGTGCAGCATGCTCTGCAAGTCCCGCTTGCCAGGGAGGTCACACCACCTGGGCCGACGGAGCTTCGGCGCGCATCATACGCGGAAGCTGCGAGCCGGTATATTCCTGCTTCTCCGCGCTTCGTGCGCCCCACGCCTCACGATACACTTCCATCAGTGCAACCGATCCAGCACTTGGAGAACCGCCAACCGCTTCAAAGAAAATCGGACGTCTGGCGCACACCGGACAGGCGACCGCTGTGCTATCACTGTGGCGAAGCCGGACATGTATACCGTGAATGCCCGTATCGCCGCCTTGGACTTCAGGGTTTTGCCGTCGACTCTCCAAGGCCAAGATTCGGTGAAAGACCAAGAGCCATTGAGGAATACCTGTCTCAACAGCGCATGCCACTGCCCTTGCCACGGCAGTCACGGTCACCGTCGCCGAGACGATTTTCCCCAAGTTCCCGGAGCTCCCCACTGGCGGCGCAGGGGCGTTCGCCAAGCCCTAGACGGGAAAACTAAAGACAGCGACCAAGGCCTCCCAGCGACGTGACCAGGTACCGGCAGTGATTCGACAACTGAACTCGGAAGCCGACTGTCTTTGGATGTACCTGTGGGGCTCGACGGTCACCATGAAGTCGGTGCGTTATTGGACACAGGGGCTGATTACTCGATCGTGAGCCGAAAACTAGCGACACACCTGAAGAAAGTAGTTACGCCTTGGTACGGAACACAAATTCGTACTGCCGGCGGACATGTAGTCACCCCACTTGGTATATGCACACTCCGAGTTAGCATTCTTGGACGTACGTTTCTCTCCAGTTGCCTTGTACTTCGCGAATGTTCCCGAGACATCATCCTGGGAATCGACTTTCTACGGGAATATGGCGCTTTTATCGACCTGCGGGAGCGCACCGTGACCTTCTCGACAGAGAGAGCAGTAGACAAAACCGACGACAGCAATCTCAGCACGTTTCGCGTTTATGCCGACAACGTCGCGTTACCCCCACGTTCCAGTGTCCTCGTTGATGTCGTGTGTGACAAGCAGTGGCGTAGCCAGAAATTTTGTTCGGGGGGGGGGGGGGGGCTGAGGTTGCAGCGCGGCCTCCTCCTTATAGAATTTGTCGAGGGATCAAATACATGAATAATAACTGCATTGCCAATGCCATTGTATATTAGATGCTGCAAACGAATTATTGAACGCTACGCACTGTCAAGTAAAATATGTATTTTTTCATAAAAGAATATATTCGTATGTCGTAAAAATTCTGGCAGAAATAACTGATGTCAATGCGGCTGCGTTTTTTTTCGTCTATTTAATAATTAAAGAAAATATCACACGGACATTAGAACTATATGAGTTCGAAACCAGCAAAGCAATGTATACAGCTGATATGAAGAACGTAAAGGCCATCTAATGAATAAGTTGAGGACAAATATTTTGATGAATCTTCGTCATTCAAGAACCTTGTTTACATTTTGCACATATGCAACGGCCAGGAAAAAACCTCAATGACGCTGTCCCTCGTTGCAATAGATTACGCAGGAGCAGCTGTTATCGGTCGTGTATTGTAATTACACCGAGATTATACTCGCAACAGTGAGTACAAATAAGAAGTAAGAGAGAGAGAGAGAGAGAAGTCATAAGGGAAAGGCAGGGAGGTTAAAATGCTGAGCCCGGTAGGCTACCCTGCACTGAGGAAGGGGTAGAAGGGATTGAAAGAGAAGGAAGAGAGAAGTTCACAGTTCACACGTTTCATATTTACAGTTAAGCGTTCATCGCTGAGTTTCGTCACAGGCGGTCATACAGACTTGTGCACTTCAAAAAACACATCAGCGCCTTTATAGCCCTGCACATAGCAGACGCACGAGGCCACGCGCCCAAGATATTTTCCTCCGTAAAAAATCTGTCGTCTAAGTGCCCCAAAGCCGTCCGAAGGGCAATCCTCTCTTCTTCGTATCTGTGGCAGTCACATAAAAGTAGGAGTTCTGCAAAATATACATTAGAAATGCGAAGATAGAATGGAATATACAAATGCGAAGATACAACTCGCTAAGGGAAAAAAAGAGTCGCTAGGAACAAAGTTCACTGCTTGTATACACAACACCTCGCAACAAGATATTTAAATGTACTTCTAAGTCTCCAATAAATCTACGTATTTAAGCAAACGTCACTGTATATTATGCGTCAAACAAGACAAATAAACACGTTGCGGAGTCAGAGATAGTAAACTTTGCGCACAGAAAGACAGATGATCTAGGCAAGAACAAAACTATGATCGCAGACATCATGATATGTACTCGGGCCATGCAGTGGTCGCGACAGCACCATACAGGTAGAATAATGGAGGAATAATGCAGAAATCAGTACGAAAATGTGTAATTTAACTGCCTGCACAGCGGCAACAATTATTCTGCACCCAAAATTAAAGGAGGGTTTTGCTTCGTTTCAAAAAAGAAATAAAAGCAGGTAGCTAAAAAGGAAAGAAAAAGACAAGCGAAAGACACAGATGATGCGACAAGTTACTACCCAATATCCGAGTGTATTTTTGGCAAACCCATCGTGGGCCGGGCTTTCAATGAGCAAGGTCGGTCAAAATTGGTTATTGATGTCCTCGTAATTTTCGTATTCGAATGATAATTTTGATCATGATGCTAACTGCTAGAATAAACGGCTAAAATTTCTGCGGTTTTAAAAGCTAACGAACAGTCATACGTTTTCGCAATTACGAGCTTATGGACCTGAAGGAATAGAGCTTTTTAGTTGCATTGATTTTTGCTGCGTCGCTATCTAAAGGACAAACTTCTCTCGGCGGGGAAGTTGAGCGAAGCGGTCAATGACTTCGGACACGTTGATGCCGACGTCTTTGTGGGTGTATAGAAGCACCAGTCTAACCATGCGTTTCACAGACATTGTGGAGCGCAAGTAGTCTTTTTAGTAAACTCTTGTAAAAAAATATTCTCTCTGCGCTGGCAGTGGTCACTGGAAGGGTGACTAGAATCTGGAACCGTTTGTACACATTTACATAGAACCTGCAGTCGCAATGAGAGATGGGCATCTATTCCGGTGCTAAAATCTAAAACACTCCCTCGATGTCATTGGCATCCTTGTTTAGGTACTTTGCACAAACAGTAGGCTGTTCGATTCCGGCGATGTCCGTCGTTTCGTCAGCAAGTACGGAGAAGCAGCCTGCTTATGCAACTAGGCTTTCTTTGATAATTCCGCCACAAATTTCTATAATTTGGTTTTGTGCATCTGGGCTTAAATACGAGGCATTACTGGGGCAACTTTCCAAATGGTTCTTCAGATATTTATCTCCACAATCAGCTCGCATGCGAAGAAGCGCTCTGAAAATACCTGTATTTTCAGGGAGGCCTATGCTTGAATCCATAGGGCCACTGTCCCTCTGGCCAACGAGAGCCAGACCTTGTAGCCCGCAAAAAGAATTTCCTCAATAATAGGCCATTTCCTTTCTCCTGTTTTCTCAAATTTTACTTTGCCTGCCCTGGTCCAGCTGATCGATCACATTGGGCACGCGTCTTGAAAATGTTTGGAGAAAATTATCAGCTGCTAGCTCACAGTCACGGTAATATTTAGTATTTTCGTGTGTGTGGCAGATTGCGAGCGCGTGCTTTCATTTCTGGAACGGCTTGGACACGAGGGCTCCAATGCATGCATGTTGGTCCAAGTTTATAACAGCATTAACCCCATAAAGTTCCAGAATTGAAAATCTTTTGAAGCACGCCTTTAAAAATGTCAGTGCACCTTTCACGTCAAAAGTTTATGAGAACTTTACACCCATAAAATTTGGAATTGAAATCCATGCGCTCCGTAGATTCCGCGGCCGCTGCAAGATGCCGCAACGCGCCCGCTCGCTATCGAAAAGCCCTTGAAAGTTTGTGCTCGGATGGGGCTCCTTGCGTTACGTGACCCCAGGTGCCACGAAATCCACCACAGGTGCCACGAAATCCAGCCCGAGTTCGCAATGTTCGTGCCGAAATGTCTTTCGAGCGTGAAAAAGACATTGTAGACAGAATGCAGAATGATTGAACATAGCTCGCCTACACGAACATGTCGCAGCTTGATACACTAGGACACCTGAACAATGGAGAATTCTGCACTCAAGAACTAATTATGGTCAACAAATGCTTCGACATACACTTCCGACTTCACCTCAGTAACCTCGCCTTGCGAGAAATAGACCTTCTGTCCTTATGCAGCCTGCACAACTACTTTCAGTCAAACTAATCCTTGTTGTTTAATGAGTTTGTTCATATGCAATACTGTATGACTTTTCCCCCCTTTATTTGCTTTAGTTTATGCTTCACTGAATATAGTGCTATGTTATGTTTTTTCCCTATTTTTTTCCTGTTTTCGTGTAATAAGACTTTCTTTATGTAATCTATAATGCTCATGTATAAATTCAATATTTCCTTGTTAATGCAGACTACGTGTTTTTCTAATTGTTAAAGTGTATTACTGCCTGTCTCGTATACACATTTTTTTTTTAATTGACACCTTCCCATCTGTTTACTCACATGTGAGCGCCCGACGCCCTCTGTTGCCTTTGATGGGTTTTTGGGCTGGTCAAGTTGCCTGCGTGCAACTTTTTATCCAGAACCCCACCATGTCATTCTTTTCATGGGAAGTAAATTATTATTATTATTATTATTATTATTATTATTATTATTATTATTATTATTATTATTATTGTTATTATCATCATTATTATTATTATTCCCGGTGTCGGTGGTAGTTTTGGTCGGCGGTGCATGCCGGCACGAAAAAATTTCGGGGGGGGGGGGGGCTGAAGCCCCATCAGCCCCCCCCCCCCCTGGCTACGCACCTGGTGACAAGTTACGTGACGGTGAGGCAGTCGCTGAAGGCAACATGTCGCTCTTGCTCACACCAGGTCTCTGCGCCGCTCGCAGCCTCGTCACGCTTCGTGACGGACGTTCTACGCTGCTTGTGACGAATTTTAGCAATGAGCACCATCACCTTTTTGGTCGCACTGCCATCCCTGTCGCCTACCCCATAACAGAGACTGCTGAATGTTTTACGTCTGCATCGCTGGACAATGCTCTCCAATCGACACCGGGGGCTGCGACGGCATCACTAGGCAAAGTAGACACTAATTCGACTCTACCGGTGGAACAACAAATAGCGCTGCATGAATTGCTGCTTCAATTCCAAGAACGTTTCGCCTCGTCCTCTAAGGTGCGTCAGACGCCCATCACGAAACACCGAATCATTACGTATACCGACGTCTCGCCCATAAAAGAACAGCCTTACCGAGTTTCGGCCAAAGAACGGGACGCGATACATACGCAAGTCGAAGAGATGCACACGACGATGTTATACAGCCTTCCAAGAGTCCCTGGTCATCGCCGGTCGTCCTGGTGAAGAAGGACGGAACGCTACGTTTCTGCGTTGACTACAGGCGGCTAAACAGCGTGACTAAAAAAGACGTCTATCCACTGCCCCGCATCGATGATTCACTCGACAGACTGCGACGCGCCAAGTATTTTTCATCTATAGACTTGAAAGCGGATACTGGCAGATTGAAGTTGATGAACGAGATCGCGAGAAAACTGCCTTTGTTACACCGGATGGCCTGTATGAATTCAAAGTGCTCCCTTTTGGCTTGTGTTCTGCACCTGCGACATTCCAGAGAATGATGGACACTGTTCTCACCGGTTTGAAGCGGCATACTTGCCTCGTTTATCTTGATGACGTCGTCGTATTTTCGGCGACCTTTGAGGAACACCTGAATCGTCTGAAGACTGTGCTGGACGCCCTCCGCGCCGCTAACCTCACGCTGAAGCCAGAGAAATGCCAACTCGGTTATAAAGAACTTAAGTTTCTCGGCCATGTTGTGAGCGCGGATGGCGTTCGCCCTGACCCTGAGAAGACCACCGCCGTAGCCTCGTTTCCTGTTCCCCGTGACAAGAAAGCAGTCCGTCACTTTCTGGGGTTCTGCACATACTATCGCCGCTTCATCGCCAATTTTTCTAGGATTGCCGAACCTTTGACTCGCCTCACACGAGAACATGTACCATTTGTCTGGAATGAAGAGCAGGACGCGGCTTTCACCGAGCTGCGGGAGCGTTTGCAGACACCACCAGTTCTTGCTCACTTTGACGAGAACTCTGATACTGAAGTCCATACCG
The DNA here is from genome assembly GCF_013339745.2 of Dermacentor silvarum. NCBI lineage: Eukaryota > Metazoa > Arthropoda > Arachnida > Ixodida > Ixodidae > Dermacentor > Dermacentor silvarum. Next base: position 438,370,863 of record NC_051154.1, read on the forward strand.
ACGCCAGCAAGTGGGTCTTGGCGCCATCCTGGTCCAACACCAAGAGGGCACAGAGCGCGTGATAGCTTACGCCAGCCGTACTCTTTCACGCGCAGAAGCAAACTATTCCGCCTCAGAAAAAGAGTGCCTTGGAGTGGTATGGGCGACCATGAAGTTTCGGCCTTACCTCTACGGTCGCCCCTTCAAAGTAGTGACCGACCACCATTCATTGTGCTGGTTGACCAATATACGAGACCCCGCTGGGCGACTCGCACGATGGAGCCTTCGTCTGCGAGAATTCGATCTGACCATCGTATACAGATCAGGCCGCAAGCACGAAGATGCGGATTCGTTGTCGCGTGCACCCACCGATGTTTGTGATGCGGCCGCTGAGGATGACAGCGGATTCCTTGGGGCCCTCACCGCAACGGGCTTGATTGCACGACAGCGCGAGGATGCCGAAATCCACGCAATCATCGAAAACCTCAAAGGACGCAACTCTCCCATACCTCGAGACCTTTCTCGCAGTCTCTCGTCCTTCTGCCTTCGAATTGGTGTCCTGTATAAGATAAACTCGAACAGCAACGGCAAACACTACCTTCTCGTCATACCTGCTGACATGCGCGACGACATTCTTCTTGCCTGCCATGACGAGCCCACATCTGGTCACTTAGGCTCATCACGAACTCTCGCCACAGTTCGACAGGCGTACTACTGGCCCAAACTTTCTACATCTGTAAAGCGCTACGTCAAGAGTTGTCGTGAATGTCAACGCCGCAAATCCCCGCCACTGAAGCCCGCGGGGCTGCTGCAACCGATCACACCACCCAGGGCACCATTGGATCAAATAGGAATGGATTTACTCGGGCCTTTTCCACTATCATCAGCCGGGAACAAGTGGATCGTAGTCGCCACAGACTACTTAACCAGATACGCCGAGACAAGGGCTCTACCACGCGCTACGGCTGCCGATGTTGCCCAGTTCTTTATAGACCAGATCGTTCTTCGACATGGAGCCCCGTCTTACGTGATCACTGACAGAGGCACAGCTTTCGCGGCCCAGCTGATTGACGACGTATTCAAGCTAAGCTACATGAGCCATCGCAAGACCACTGCATATCATCCGCAGACCAATGGGTTGACGGAACGATTGAACAAAACCATCGCCGACATGTTATCCATGTACGCCGATGTACAACACAAGACGTGGGATCAGGTTCTACCGTACGTAACATTTGCGTACAACTCTGCCATCTAGGAGACAACGCGATTCACGCCGTTTCGTCTTGTCTATGGACGTGAGGTTCAGACCATGCTGGATGCGATGCTTCCACACGATTACGACGCGTTGCTCTTCCCTGACGCTGAGCAATTTACGCAGTACGCCGAAGAAGCTCGCCAATTGGCACATCACGCAACAGCAGAGTGTAGATGCACGGCGCTACAATCTTCGCCATCGCCAAGTGGAATACCACCCGGGCGATCAAGTTTGGGTGTGGACGCAAGGTGCGCCGCCAGGGGTTGTCAGAGAAACTGCTCAGTCGCTACTTTGGACCCTACAAAGTGCTGCGTCGCGTTAGTGACGTGAACTACGAGGTTCTCCCGGATAGTGCCATATCGCCCCAGCGTCGAAGACACCACTCGGAGATTGTGCACGTTGTACGACTCAAACCTTATTTCGCGCGATAGTGCGACAGCGTCTCAACTTTATGACGTACTTTACTTTTCTCTCCCTCACCGCACACTTGTGCATATTTTATGTTCGTTCCCTCTTTTTTTCTTTCCCTCTACCTACGTCGACTAGCGCTAGCATCGGGACGATGCCCGTTTTTTTTTTCACAAGGGGAAAATGCCACCAGGTCACGAGTAGCGGCGAGCGCGAGCCAGTATTCAGGCAAGGAGAGAAGAAGAAGAGGTTTTTTGTTTTTGGGGTCAGCCATCTTCCTGGCTAGTACTCGTCTCTGCCGGTGCAGTACTTCTTGCTCTGAAGGCCTTCTGTTGCACGTGACAATATAGATACGTTGCGTCAAACAGCAGGAATAGCTACTGATTATCTAGATACGCTATCTAAATGGGGAATTGAAACGACAATCCATGCAGCAACTCGCCAGGAATTCCTGTCTCAACGCCTTGTTTCATCCTGCATTGATCATGTAAATGTTCGAGCCCCTAATCTGGAAGTTAAATCTACCATTGCGCAGGTTAAGCTTTTTGACCACTACTTCGTCTGCTGTTCACGGAAACACACTGTGAATCCCTTGTTATCAGAGGCTATTAGCTCTGCCAAACAAATTTATATAATTGATCCAAAGCTTTTCGATAAACTAGTTAAGAAAAACGATTGGGATAGCTTTTTATGTAGTGTGTCACCGGAAAACATGTACCACGAATTTGTAGCTGCGTTTGATTCTCTTAGGCAGGCGGCAACACGCGTTGTCAAAACCAGACAACGTAACCTGAGCCAGAAATGGATGACTAGCGAAATCCTATCGACTATAAAGGAAAAAGACTTCTTGTGGACTAAGGCCAAACGGTCGTCAAACTTCAATGACACGCGCTTAAGATATAAATGAGCAAGAAATAAGGTGAATGCAATGATCAGACTTACGAAGCGCGCTTATCTTAGAAAGAAATTTCAAGAAGCTCGATTTGACAAAGAAAACGTCGTCCCTAATCAATAATCTTAGAGGCGGAAACATTTCAACGCCTAAACAGCGCCTTTCATCTTATTTTTCTGCAGATGAGAAAACTGTGGCAAACTTATTTAATCAGTTTTTTTCAAGTCTCTCGGGATTGAGGACACGGCGACCATTGGTGTGTACTTTAAAATATAGCTGGCTAGATTCAGCATATATTCCATTACTATCGCTGGATGAATTGAGGTCAATTATCATTAACCTTAAGACGAATAAATCACCTGGCTTAGACAAAATCTGTCTGTGAACTCCAGAGAAATTTTGACGCAATTAAACATGTATTGCTATCTATTTTAAACTTTATTTTGGATGGTGGTGTCATTCCAGTTGGAATGAAAACCACTTGGTAAACAATGTGCACGCAATAGTATTGAAAATTAGACATATTTCCATAATTCCCTGTATAGCTCAAATATTAGATAAACACGTGGCTCTTACGGTAACGCAGTGTCTAGATAAGCATAGTGTATTATCATCAAACCAGTATGGATTTGTACAGGGGAAGGGTGCACAAACACTGTTAGATGCGTTCTGATATTTTAAACTTGACACGACCATAAACGGGTAGCATGTGCTCTCTTTATGAATACCTCTAAGGCATTTGACAGTGTTTGTCAAGACATATTGTTACAGGAACTGTCTCTGCTAAGCCTTCGTGGATCATTCTGCAATTTAGTAACTAACTCTCTGCAGGATAGACGGCAGTGTGTAAAGGTGGGAAATACTTTAAGTGGTTGTACCTGCATTCATTCTGCAGTCCCTCAGGGCTCAATATTAAGCCCTCTGCTTTTTTACAGTTATGTGAATGTTTTGTCCAATGTAGTAGGTAATTATATATATATATGCCGATGATACGGTTTTTGCATCCTGTGCACCTAATTACTCTGATGCAATCAGCTCCTTATAGAATCAGGCAACTGAATCTATGGACTGGTTTACGGCTAATTTAATAAGCATCAACCCTTCTAAAACGCGACTTGTCTGTTTACATAACCCCGTGAAAAAAATCCTGCCTACGACATCGTTATTCTTACACACATCTGACTTTCGTGAATGCACATGTCAACCTGTTAAAAATGCATCTTCTGTTAAGTATCTTGGGTTGCTTTTTGAGTGACCTTTTATGGAACTCGCAATTATCCCACCTCTGCAATAGGCTGAGCGCAGTCTCCTGTGTATTATACAATATGCGATGTCTTATGGCAGTATCCGTGTGAAAAATTATTGTCCATGCCTTAGTCTACAGTGTGCTACGTTATGGCATCACTGTGTATGGCCATTGTACTCTCAGGTCGAGCTCAAGAATTAACTTCAATTTTACGTTCACTGCTGTCAATAATGGCATGCGATTTGTGTCCAAGGACAGATGCAGACGTCTTTAAGTTGTTGAATTTGCCAAGCTTCACTTCCCTGACTGTCGAAAGTGTTGTAATTAAACACTTCTAGAATAATGATTTTAAAGTACGATATACGCCTGTCCGCTCCGACCGAAAGAAGCCTTCTTCATCCCCAAGACTGCGACAAAATACGGAAGAAGAACGCGGCAATATTATGTTCCAGCCATGTTTAATAAATTACCAACGCATGTGTTAGAAGCAAACACAATACGTGGGATTAAAAAAACAACTTTGAATTTTCGAACTTTAATGTAACATTTTGTATAACTTTTCAACATTTTGCTCCGCCCCCTATATTGTGTAATTTTCTGCGACCTCACGGTCAGGCACTGCCAATCAAGCCCTCTGAGGCTTTGGTGGGCCTGCTATCTGTACGTTGTTTTCCTTTACGCACTATAAAGATTGTATTGTATTGTACGCAAATTCATAAAGAGGCCGCAGACCAAGCGGAACTGAAGGAAAGTTTAAAATGAGAAAACATCAGCTTTCTGCCTGAGGTAAAAGATCTACCTAGCTGGCATAGCCTTAAATTAACTGGAATTGGAGGAATGGCTTATTATTAATCTGCCTATACTCGCAGTGCCATGCTCTAAGTACGTGAAATCAGCAGCTACTTGCGCATTGCTGCTGATTTGGCCTGAAAAGTAAACATTTAACTACATTTTGTTTTTGTCGCATCTCGCAGTTTAGTGCAAAAAAGTATCTTAAGTCTTTAGTATTAAAAATTTGGCAGGTGCCTAAATTGTAATTGACCAATAAAAGCTGAAAATTGTTTTCTACTTAGAAACACCAGGCGTTTATATCGAGGAAGCAATTTCCCTCTTTTACTGGTTAATTCATTCACTTGAAAATCCACATATTTAGGCAACATGTTCCATCTTCATTCGATCAGCTCAGCAAATTGTACTTGTGGTTTTCTTTTAAAACTGAAGATTTTTGACAAATAAGTAAACAGCAATGTTAGGTGGCTGCTCATTGCAGGAGAATATACATTCACCGCTTGAGTGTGTGCTTAGGGACACGGATACACGTTAACTAAAATATGACAAGACATTCAGGTTCACATACTGTAGGCATCCAAAACTACAAAAGCAAACGAAAGCATGAAAATGTGTAGACTAGATGGCAGTAGTGCGCCCAGGATCTCTGCCAGGGGGGAGGGGGGAGGGGGGTTGACAGTTTGCCAATACCATCTTAAAAGCACTAATTTGCATTGCTTCACGGGAAATTGTCAAAAAATTTTATTTTTGCGCAAGTTTGCGAGCGTGCAGACGATAGCGCGTCTTACAGCTTAGTTGCAGTACTCAAAGACGCAAGGAAAGAAAAGGGTTAAACAAAAGGGATTGGAGTAACTCGGCTTCAGGGGGGGGGGGGGGGTTACGACCCCCGAACCCCCTCCCCGTCGGTGCGCCACTGCTAGAGGGGTATTGACAATGTCTCTTTCACCCTTAGCAAAAAGTTGTAATTAATGGGTAAACAATGGTAACCACGTTAACTGATTTTACGGCACGTGATATTTATTTACGAAGGTGTAATGATGAATGCATCTGCACTCTTCTTTTAGCACTTCTCAGCTTTAGCAATGTAGATGGCCAGCATGAGTAGGAGCTCTGACTTTAAGTAACTTGGTGGTACATCATTACAGTGAACAGTCTAACACAGGTTTCTATAGCGGGGCTCAAATGTGAGAATTCAGAGTGGTTGCCGCTTTTGCTGCATTACTACTCATTGTGGTGCAGGCTGAGCTCATCATTTAATTAAAATGCACAAAAGCAACCTTGCCACACATTTTCGCTTTACTGTTTTTCACTGAAAATACTGAACCCGGTTAGGCATGCTTCATAAGCCAGAACATTTTATTGAGTGCAAGCACCAGCATATTAGTGGTGCAGACAATAATGGCTGCTGTGAGGCATGTAGGACAAATGAGGCGGGGCATTCTATGAGTCCATGGGAACCTAAAGACGGAGGCAAACGTGACGCACTAAGGCACATGAGAGAATTGGTTCTTATTTAGCCGGCCTTTGAATGTGCCAGCCAGAGAAGGAAAAGAGACTCACCGAAAGCTGACTCCTCCCAAAGCAAAGTTTCTGCAGTATAACAAAATGCAATAATAAAGTGTGAATTTTCTGACGCGTTATCCGTGCTCTCAGCAGCAATATTTCTGAACTTTGGCTGCAGCTCTGCTCCGTGAGGTAAGTTGAGATTGCTCATGAGACTAAGTTGAGTTGCAATCACTCATGAGAGCTACTGTTCCAAACAACGAGGCTTCGTGGAATTTTAGCCTGAGAAAAAAGGACTAAATACTTGTGATTAGACAGTTCACAGCTGGTACCAACAAATATAGGATAGATTCCCCTTTTACTTGACTAAAAGAAATAGAATGTCAAACCTCTTACAAGGCTGCTCATTTTCACTTGCTTTGCCTGGGCCCGATCGTTTCTCACCACGACTTTGGCAGCAGCTTCCTCTCTGCCCACCACACACTTGAAATGGATGCGACTGAAAAGCATTATTTTGGGGGGCTAAACATTTCTGTAGAGAAGCAGCTGCCCTGCACTGCGGTATTTGTTCAATACCACCGCCATAACAAATTACCACGCGCTTCCAAGTACGCATGGTAATAGTTTATGGTTAATAGCCGTATACATTTACTCCATTAGAAGTGTTCGCGATTGTGTATCGTATCTGTGGTGCTTGCTTGTTTTGCGTCATACCGAGTCGGTCATGTCGAGCCTAACGCGGGACCCAGGATCAAGGTTCGGGAGGAAAAGATAGACCTTGTGGCTGGGCTCTATCTTATGTGCTGAAGCTGGTAATTCAATACTTCAATAATCTGTCATCAAGGTGCTTCAAATTCACGCAGAGATAAAATGTGGTTTAGAAAAACTGACAAAGCGTGTCCTTGATTTAGAGCAGAAATTTGCAGTGGACCCATCTGCTCAGTCCATCGCGAACAATGACAGGGGTCTTGTAGGTGCACAAGAAAACATTGACGACCTTGAAAATCGCTCTAGTTGGTTCATTGTTCTATTTTATGGCATAACAGTTTCAGTGAAGTCTGAAACTTGGGAAGAGTCAGAATGACTCGTGAATAATTTTTGTAAAGAAAAACTTGGGATTACCGGGACGTCACTTTCGAGAACACATCGTATGGGCTGGTTATCATCTTGAAAGAAGCGGCTTATCATAGCCAAATTCTTCAATTAAAAGGAATTTGAACTGGTTCTGCGCCGCGGCTACAAGTTGAAATACACTAATTTGAGCATCTCGCGAGATTACTCGGAAGCCATTTGTGAGAAGCTATGGAAGCTTCGCTAGTTCTCGCAAACTATGATGAAAGACGGGGATCGAGTGCGTCTTATTTTCAACAAACACTTTTTGAACAATGCGTTTTCCGATTGGAACGCCTATGGAGGCCAGGCTGTTCTTGTTTCCCGGCGGAGTGATTCCTCGTCCTTTTCCTTAAGCTTAGGTTCATCTACCAGCTCGCCAGTAAAATCGCACTGTAGCACCCATAAAAATGCCCTTTTTGTGCACAAACGCTAGAAGTTTGTGCACAAAAAGGGCAAACGCGATGAGCGATACCGCACCTACGGTATCGCTCATCGATTCGTGCCTGGCTTCTTTAGTATCACTTACCGAGACATGGCTCAACGACACCATTCACGATAACATCTTTACGGATGCAACCATTTTGAAGTTTTTTTCGCTGTCATAGTCAACAGCGCAGAAGGGGAGATGTGCTCATGTGCTCATCGTGATCAAGGAAGGATTCATTGCCGCACCCATCATTATCTATTCTTTTCTCGAACGTGCTTGGATTTCATCGAAGGGTGTGATCATGGGTTTTTTTTACTTTCCACCTTACTTGTCTGGTGCATTTTTCGATAAGTATCATCGGGTGCTGAGCGAGGTGCTTGCGCTTTTTCCTAATTCAGTAATTATCATATTTGGGGATTCAAATTTTCCAACTATTGATTGGTCGACGCTCTCTGTATCGGCCGCGGATGCATCCGCACGTTCTTTTCTCAGCACGTACCTTGACTTTTCATTATTGCAACTCCTTAATCAACCAACACGATCCACTGACATTGACAATTCTGCCAATATTCTAGACTTCGTCTTAGCTAACAATCTTGATATATTTTCCACATAACTCATGAATAAGACATCGCTGACCATGATGTTATTACTGGATGCATCAACCTTCGCGCTAGCAAAAGGACAATTACCAAAAAAAAAGTGTCGCAGTTTCACCCGCCAGGTGAACCAATTGCGATAGCAAATTAGTAGAGAGCTTTACGGAGTAAGGATAGTAGTTTTATCAGCTGTATAAACTTGGACATGCAGCAGCACCAACAATGCACAGAACTGTTGTCGACGCCGTCGTCGTTTCGCCCGCGTTCGCACCGAACGCGCGCGGCATTGGTGACTGTTGCCGGTCCCTCTGGGTGCGGCTCGGAGGTTTTTCGACGAGATCAGAACGGGACACTCGTCGAGCAGCGTCGGAAGTCTTTAGCACCTTCTCGCCTCGCAACGTTTTTATATATATAGGCATCTGGTGCCGCAGCTAAACGTCGCCTACCCTTCCTCCCTCCCGTCCCCCCACGGCCTTTCGCGCGACACAAGAAGTCGCGTTTGATCTATGTATAAATGGTGATTGTAAAGGAGGAAAGAGACGCTTAATTATGCAGTCCTTCAAGGAGCACGGCGCAGAACGCGCGTTTGCTCTCCGCCGTGCGTTCGCTCCCCGTGAAAGCGCGCGTCCCTCGCGCCCGTTCACTTGCACGTACAGCATACGGCGAGCGGAGACGATTTCATCACCGTTGACGTCATACGGAACCTCATAACGACGGCAGAAATCCGCTTTGGAGTGTCCATATAATTGCTATCGCAATAAAAGAAAATAAGGCGTTACGGTAAAGATAATTTTGACGCCATTAACACTGAATAACAACTTTTTCAGGTGCATTTTTATATGATTTTGATTCGCACTTCATTGACTAGGACTGGGTACTCTTTAAAGCTATCCCCGGTTATTTCATCGACAAGTTCATTCCTATGTTATTCATCACCTGTAAAGGCAGATCTCTTTGGTTTACGGACCAGCTTCGGCGGCTCAATAACGAAAACAAGACCTTACAGGCCGGCCAATCTTATTGGCTTCTCGAGTACACATGATAGATACAAAGCATGTGAAAAGGATTATACGACATCGCAAAAATGTACTCACCATAAATTTTTTTTCGTTGCTTGCCATCCATGTTCATAAATAATACTCGTCACTTTTGGCGTGTGGTGAATCCAGGAATTAGTGCGGACACCAGTCTTACTGATTCTAGTGGTGCTCCTATCCCCGATTTCGATTGCGCTCAACTTCCTAATGATACCTTTAACAACTTTCACTCATGAAAACGTTAACTCATTGCCTACATTGAGGACATTGGAGGAAATAACTAAGCACCAGGTAGTCATCAGTGAGCCTGGTGTTTTATCTCTACTAACTAATCTGAAAACATAAAAACATCATCTAGTGCCGATCATCTAGGCTTCAATAATAAAACTTTAAGGAATACATCGCATAGTATTTGTTCCATGTTAACCGCTCTATTTTCCCAGTAACTATCTACTGGCTGCATTCCTAATGACTGGCGCATAGCTCAAATACCCATTTTCAAATCAGCTGATCGTGCTTCTCCACTTAATTATCAACCCATCTCTTTAACCAGCGCTTTACTCGAGCACATCATACACACTCAAGTCATCAACTACCTTGAAGACCATAACGTTATTTTCAAGCATCAGCATGGTTTTAGCAAGGGCTACTCAGGCGACATCCAATTTGCCGGATTTATTAACGCCACATACGCACTGAGAGATGCATGGTTTCAAGTTATTGTAATATTTTTAGATTTTTCTAAGGCATTTGATCGCGTTCCACACAATATGTTGTTACTTAAACCTTCAAAACTTACCATTAACCTTGATATAATTGCATGGATCACTGATTTTCTCTCATCTACAATGCAGTTTACATCCGTTAACAATTCTAACTCATGTTATGCTGATGTTACGTCTGGAGTTCCACAAGGCAGCGTACTTGGACGTTTAGTTTTTCTAATCTATATTAATGATTTACCTAGATACGTGACGTCCAAAATCAGGCTATTTGAACATGATTGTGTACTTTATCAACATGTAGCACATAACACTGAAAGCCAATGCTACAAACTGACTTGAAAGCGATATGTGCTTGGTGCTCGAATTAGTTAATGCCATCAAATATTTCCCAAACTAAACTCATGTCTTTCATAAATAGGTAACGAATTCCAACCACGTACTCCCTTGATAACAGCGCTGTGTGTGCAGCTTGAAGAACACTCTGCGTAACCCGCCGTGGTTGCTTAATGGCTATGGTGTTGGCTTGCTAAGCACGATGTCGTGGGATCAAATCACGGCCACGGCGACTGCATTTCGATTGGGGACAAATGCGAAAACACCCGTGTACTTAGATTTAGGGGCACGTTCGAAAACCCCAGGTGGTCCAAATTATTCCGGAGTCCCCCAATACGGCGGCGTGCCTCATAATAAGATTGTGGTTTTGACACGTAACACCCAATAATTTAATAATAACAAAGCGCCCGGCGCCCGTTGATCACATGACAGTATGTTGACAATAACCTAGAACACGACCTAGCTTCGTATAGGCTCAAGAGCTAATGGGTCGAACCGAACCGGGCCGGATCGGGCCGGGCCGGAATCTTTCGGGACTGGACCGGGTACAGGCCAGGTTTAAAAGTAGCGGGGAGTGCTAGGGCGGGCCAACGCATGGTACTTTCGGCCTTCGGCCGGGCCTGTTTCATAGCTTTTGCAGAGCTGTGCATTTCTGTCCAACCGAAAACGTTATCCAGAGCTTTCGCCACGCTGCCCATTGAATCCCGAAACCCTATAACGCTTTCGTGTCGCTCAACCCATCTGGTTTCGCAGACGCCTTTAAGTTGGCCACCAAGGATGGTCTTCAGAACAGTAGTTTGTTTTGGTGACACTTCAAAAAAAGCTAATTACTTCCTTCATAACACCAACAGCGTTCATAATGGACTGAAGCCTAGATGACTTCGACAACGACAAGTTAAGCCCACACATGGTTGAAGCAAGGACAGTGCACAGCATAGGGTGCAGAGTGCTTCATTTCGGATGCACCGCCACAAACCTGAGAGACCATGACGCTGCAGCCATCGGCACCTATACCAACGAAATTTTCAAGATCAAGTCCTAACACCTTCAGAGCCTTAATAACTTGTTCTCCGAGCGCCCTTCCTGCCACAATGGGTTTACTTATACCGGTGCCAAAACCCGAGCCACCAATGTCACTACGAATGTCTACGAACTGCACAAAGTATTCTCGGATCATGTTTTTGTGGACATAAGGCAGAATAAGACACAACTGTGACGTATGGGCTACGTCTGTGGTTTAATCGAACATAACACTACATGCCGGATTCTTGTACCTGTTGAGTGACCCTAGCAAGGACTTCCTCCCCTACAACACTTGATCAGCTCATTCTGAGTCGTCTTGCTGATATATGTAGCCCGAGATGACGCGTTGGCAAGATGCTTCACAAGTTCCTTGTCACCACTGGGTACCTGAAACCCCAAAAGTTGGCGAAAATTGCCGTCGTTAATGACTCACGACACCTATTGTAAGTTGTCGAGACGCCTGCCACCATCTCGATGTCGACAAAGCGGTATGCCTTGACGCCCTAGAAATATGATGGATTCTACGATATGTAGCAGGCGCTTTTGTTCTCCGTCACTTGGAGAAGACGCTGGTTGAAAACTTTGTTGGCGGCATTTTTTTTTCTGGTGCATCAGCACACGCAAGAAAGTTCTTTCCATCCTCCACTGCTTGCTTGTGGTATCTGGTGGCTTCATGCAGAGGAAGATCACCATCCTTGCCTAGTAGCTTGGAAAATGTTTTTAGCGGCCTCGTCACAAGTTTTAGAAGTGTAACATTTTTTGGTAGCCTCTTACGCTGCCCGTTGTGAACAATGCGCAGTATTTGCAATAGAGACCTCTTTGTCTGTCCAACAGAACAAGCCACTTATATTTAAGTAAATGCAAGTGGCTCAAGTATCTCTTCTCTTTACTGCCTTGCTTGTGGATGCAGTGTGGGAAGCTATAATTTTCTGGCGGCTGCCAATGGGACTCCAGCAAGCGCCTCCTGGAGAAGTTGTCAACCTGCTTTTGTGTAAAATTTCCAATGTCCAATGAACCCGCCACTAAGGAAGTGCATGCACGTTCAATGTCTGTCAACAGCGTGGCACCCGATCTTTCGCTTTCGTATTCGGCACATGCAGTCAGCATTCGCATCATTCTCGTCTAGGTGTTACAAAGAAGGGGCTGGAAATGATGTTTCCGTATGTCTGGTTTGAATGGAAACTTGGAGAGTCTTCTTGGCCACTGGACTGAAGAAACTGTCGATTTTTCGAGAACTCGTCCGCTTCGTGCTTCGCAGTAAGCTGTGGAGACTGAATATGGAGGTACAAATCGCCCTTAACCTCTTCACTACCGAAAAAAATGTAGGCAAGACAAACATAAACATTTTCAACATTTCATTTGAAATAGTTTCAGAAGTGCAGAGAACTTGGTGTTTTCTCCTCAAGAATTTCGTAGCACGGCCTCCTGCGAGAGGCCACTGTTGCGATGTCAACCTTTGTTATAGCACATGCCTCGGGGCCCTTATACTCAAGGTACCTGGTGAGGCTATTCTGCTACTCATTGTTAACAATCACTTTTCCATATTTAAATACATGTTATGCTATCACAACCTTGTTACACATCTCATACTCATAGCATACCCTACTTCAGTCACTATCATATTTTTGATTCCTATACATTTTAAGCACTTTACAGCTTTAAGTTTTCGGCCTCTATACAGCCGCGTCACATGAACCATTATTGCAGTGAGCACTCATCATTCCTGCCTTGGCGCTCTTTGGCCACATTTGGCCCTTGTGCCACCAAACGCCACATATCATCATCAAGTGCAGAGAAAATCAGTAGCCCTGTCGAGGAAATGGGGGTAAGCGAAGCTTGTCGTGTGTGTTTCTTCGGTGTTCCTCCGAACGAATAGCACTGACGATTATCACGTTGTGCTCGAACCACGACCGTTCACACGCACTGCAGCTGCCTCCGAAGTTACGGTTGAAAAAATGGCGTTGAAACCTGGCCATCGCACCGCGGAAGTTCGCTCTAGCGTTGACGAGGCGTGCACCACCGTTGTCGGGTTCCTGGAAGGCAAGACGACGCTGACGTTTGGCCTCAACATTGCGCTCCCTCAACTCGGGGTCCGCGGCTCATCGCTGACGTTTCGCCTGGGCTTCAGAAGCCCTCACGCTAAAATGGGCATGTCGACGACGAGCCCTTTCCTGAGCGCTTTCATTCTGGATGGATTTCCATAAAATTGCTTCAAAATTAAATCTGTCTATTAAATAAGACACTGAATGGCTCATAACCCCTTAAGCAATGGCTCATACACCCGTAAACGCGGCCTCCCAATTATGACGGCAGAAGAGAAGTGAAATTCTATGCTGGAATGATTAGCGGAAACGTAGCCAGCGGTGGAAGCAGACGACGACGCCGAAAGCAGGAGCAGTGGCACGAGCGCGTGCCGAGCACGAGCGCAAACCGAGGGGCGCCAACGAGCCAGCGGCGGAAGAAGGTGACGACGCTCGAGCCAATCCTAATGATGATAATTTTGTGCGTACATGGACGCTACCGAAATCTGTGAGTTATAACAAGCTTCGCTTGAAAAAATTGTGAAAAATTGTTCATTTTCAAATGGTACAAATGAGTGTCCACAAACGTGGACATTCTTTGTGGGCCTGGTAAAAATAAAAGAAACAACTTTGCCCTTGCAGCCACAAGAAAACATTGAATTTTGGTTCCTGCATTGCGTTGCATTTTCAATTTTACAAAATTCTGGGAAATGGTCAAATCCATTTCTCGTGTCGCCGTCAGGCAGCTCGGCTGGTGCAGTCTCTGGAGCTGCTGGTCTACTTTGGTACCTTTAATCCCTTGTACCATGTTTCAGCTACATCCTGCTTGAAAGACCGCAGAGACCGCGCCTCTTTTGTTTGTAAGTGCAAAGCTGTTGCATCGCGACGGTGTTCGACCCACCAATTGCAAACAGCAAGGTCGAGAAAATGTGTGAGCATCCTAACGTCCCATTTCCTAGATTTGACCTTCATCCTACATTGAAACTTGGTTAAATGATTCACAAAGGACAATGTCATAAATTTTACCCGCTGTACTCTATATAAAAGAAATATTAATTGCGAAAATTTGAACAACTTACGCCTTGGTCGCCGCGCTGAGCGAGTTGGTAGCCGCCAAATTGTTTGCTTATACCAGGCGCTGGAGGTGACTTATGCTGCCCTCTTTCGTAGCATCAGCAAATCCCACTCTCTGCGACAAAAGGCTCGAGTTTGAATGACACTGGACAGTTTCCACGTCTATTGATACTGAAAGGTGACTCGAACCAGTATGAGCTCCTAACGTAGCAGTAAGGGAGCACGTGTTTCTGCGTAAAGGAGAGAGGAGGGAAGGCTCCCTCCTTGCTGCCGCGCTGATGGCCCCGCCTATTTAACCGCACCCATTGGGAATCGTTGGCCCGCTATCGATAGCTTGAAACGCAGCTTTCGATAGTTATCACGCCATCGGACGTGAAGGAGGCTTACTATGTTATTGTATTCTAAGAAGTTCGCATTATTTACGCCAGGCGGTAATTTTTGAGCGCGCTCCGAAGTTTCGCGATCGCCAAACTAGAAAATAAAGATGGCCTCATCCGGCAGTGCCGCGCGCTCTTGATTCCGCTGCATCTGCGGCTGATTTTATCGATTGATCGAACAGCGCATCGAGTCTGAGGATGCTGCATTTTCGTCGGACTCTGAGAGCGACGACGATGCAAACCAGCCCGGAACATCGACGGCGGCAACCCGGCAGGCCTGTTCAATGAAAAATTGCGATTTTTCTCGGAGATAGTGCCTATTAGACGACCATATATTGTATATCTCATAATTTTGCAACATTTTTTTAGTAGATACAAGCCTGCTTTACAAACTTTCTTCATTTGTATCCCATAATCTTGATCCTGGCAATTTATATCTTTTTTATGACGTAAATCTCGCTAATAAAAATTTCATGGGTTAAAAATGCGGTAATTCCGCTTTTTGTTTATGTATTACATAAAATATCGAGTGCAGTAGTTTCTTCAGTATAAGAAGTCTGGCGTAACCTACAAACAACAGCCATTCTCCCCACGGAAGGATAATGGGTAAACAAGCTTCTACTCTCTGAAGGGGCAAAATTGGGGGTGGGGCGGAAGCGATAAGCTCGCTGCCACAAAGGCGCCGGTTGCGTTAGCCAGTATCGCGCCTAATAAAAATGGTAGAAGTGAGGGGTGCTTTTGCGCTCGCCGCGGACAGCGATGGTCGCCGCAGTGGCATGAAAAATTCCGCGTGCAAATATTGCAAAGGCCTCTTGCAATTATCTGAATGAAGAACCTAATTGTTCCGAAATGTTCTTGTTTGGAGAAAAATAATATAAGCGTAAGGAATCTGAATTCCCATTCAGTATTCTAACAATTGTTATATTGCATTGCCGTTATGATTTCTGAGTGTGCTTATGGATTGTAATCATAATTACTTTTAATTAAAATTACGGCATCTTAATTAGCCTTCAGTAATCCTGGTTAGCCGTAATCAATATAGATATATTTGAATTTAGGCTTCAATCATCTTATCTACCATATTTACCCTGATTAGCCTAAATCAATTGAATGTTATTCAATTGAAATTATGATTTACTAATCGTAAATACACTTCATTAACCTTGATTAGGCTTAATATTCCACAACAAACATTCTTTATTCTGCTAAATTATTATTCAAATAAAATTTATTCGCTTGTCTTCGTTCTGGTTCCTTACCCTTCATTACTCTTATGTAGTCTTATTTAGGCTTCAATAATTTTCGCAATCAAACTTATTATTCATGTATTCGCCTTCATGTAGACGCTTCCGTGCCGCTTGTGGCTTGGCGTGGCCTTCCCAGTACTCTTCAGGAAAGGGTCCTGGGCATAGGCGCCGACTACGGGGGGGGGGGGGGGGGCCCCGGGGCTCGAGCCCCCTCCAGAGTTTTCCGAGAGGGCTCTGACCCCCCCCCCCCCCCCCCGCTCCTGAAATGTCAGCACCAGAGTCCTGTTACCCAAACCGTTTATGGTTTCCTTTGAGTTGTCTGTACATTTTTCCTTAAAATGTTATTGTGGCTCCAAGCTCACGGCATCATTGTTGACGCGGAAGTCCACGGCTTTTATTCATACTTTCGGTTTATTTCTGAAAGTCCTGGCAATGGGACAACAAGCGCATTTGAAGCACCAACGGCGGCTCCCTCATCCGTATTTTTTCACTTCAACATGTTATTTTAATTTCCAGTGTGAACTCCATGCGTAGACACATTATATTTCAATGTGTACACAGGACAAAATTTATTATATTTTGAAAGAGAAAGAGGTAGCCAACTAACAGTTATTTCTAATGATATGGATAGCCTATGTCTATAGAATCAATATGTTGCTGTATGTTCAACTCGCTACAGATTGCTTTGCACACTTTTTTGACACTGAAAATGACCTGCAGACTACAGTGACCCCTTCGGCAGTCTTTTATCAACGGTGTGTGGAATGCACGTGAATGATATGCGTCTCAGCATTGTTTGTCGTTCCAAATAGGTAATGTTAGCGACTTATTGAGGATGGAAACATCGCAACGTGCATGCAGAGGTCATAAATAGATATAATTAACTTGGTAACCGAAGTGAGGCAAGCCGGATTCACTCGAAATCAGAATCAATAGCAGTAATACGCAGCAGAGCTTCTACTAGAACTCAGAAAAAAAAAGAGACTGCAGTTTTGCCGGAAAGGCGAAGCAGTATTAATGATAGCGAAGTATAAGACAATTACACGAAAAAGATTCTTCCCGTACAAATCCGTGTAAGAGCCGCACCCCTAACTTGAAAGCAAATATTTTTTTTTAATCCTACCGACAAGCAATCGCGTTCAGCGCGATTACGATCGCGCTCCACTGCGAATTTTCCCGCGAAGTGTACTTTCGCGCGTCGCAACTACAAAAAAAAGTCGGTGATGACTTAAGACATGAGAGGCGCCCCGCCGTGACCACTGAAGCGCAGCAGCCGATTTCCACCGCTACTACAGAAATAGTCCTGCTGATGCGACTCGGCTCAGCTCGAAGCGCGGGCTGCCAAGTCCTCTATCGGTGGGGTCACCGGCCGCCCGGCTCATGACGTCAGTCTGGAGTGCACGCCCATTGGTGGATGCTCGTGTGCATCCGCCTTTGAGGGACAAATGTCGCTGCCTTCTAAAGTTGTACATGGCTATAGATGGCGACAGGAGGCGATCGTGGAGGTTTACGGCGAATTTCATACTCGTAGTTGGAAAAATTAGATAAAATGGCCCGGTCCCATGTAAGGCTCGTCAAAATTGCAACAGAAAAGTGCGGCCCTCACAAGAGTCTGTACGTTGGTTATATCGCCTATATGAATTGTAGTAACATTTACTCACTAATTAAAATAACAAACATCGTGCAATGCACAGACCATGTAAACCTGTAAATATGCCGCTGGATGACCACGAGCAGTCGCTATCACAACGCTGACATTATGATGAACGCCGGCAGCGGGGTGCGAATGGTTCGTACAGCCAATCGATTCACCGTGAGTACGAAAATTAGATTCATCATCATCATCTGCATATTTTTATGTCCACTACAGGACGGCTTCGGTCAGCGATCTCCAATTACCCCTGTCTCTTAACTTAGGCTATGCGATCTGCAACACTTGGGGCGCGAAAAAACAGCCTAAGAAGGAAGACAGCACGCATGAAGTTAGCAGCCATCGCTGCTTGTCCTTGATCATTGCACCCCCCAATGATTACCAACAATTGGATACGGCACGAGGGCCGCGTAAGCGTCAACCGCACACAGTAATTTGCAGCTGCGGCAGGCCTAGATGAGAAGATGCGTGCTCTCCTACCCATGCCTACATTTGATCACGTGACCTCCAACTAAACCGAATACTGAGCGCGTTGGAAGATAAGGTCCATCAAGCAGCCGTACTTTTCGGCTCCGTGTCACGGGCTTTTTCTCGCACCCACAGTGTATGGGTCGCTCACTCATATGACTTTTGGACTTTATACGGAATATCACGGCGACGACGACAGGAAAAATTTGCCTGGGGTGTCGATACAATTGCTGTCGCAATAAAAGGAGAAATTGAAAACAGGCGTCGAGCTTGCTTTTACCGCGGCTGCGGACGTTGCAATGTGCACCGGCTACAAACACAGCATGAGCACCAACGACAAAACCAATAGTGGGCACCTCGCTTATCGGTACTTCGCCAGAACCCATCTGACGCTGAAAAGGAAGCGTATTTTCCACCATATAAGCACCAGCGGAAACAACACTAGGCGCGCGGAGAGACAGCGCACGCGAAGGGACCAGCCATCTCGGATCGCCCAAGCTTGAACTCGGCGCAGATTAACTCCAAAATGAAGTGCGTGACCCAATATGTATGCCAGAGGCAGGAAGAGTAGAAGTTGAGGACCCCTGTGTTCTAGCCGCTAGGCTAAAGAAGACTCCACGCCGCTATCAAGAAGGTTCCTCAGCTCACGTGTTTCTTTCAGCGAGTGACATGTACTGCCGGAGGCTCTATGAAGTACTTGACACAGTGCTGTCTTCGTTAAACAACAGGTACCCACCTGATATGTGGCAGCATAAGTCCCACATTCAGCAGCTTGCCATAGGGAAGGAAGACGAAGCATATATAACATAGGGCTACGGTGACGACCTTGAACCAGGGCGCCTGATTTTGCACAGAGATATGCTGATTGACATTTTAAGCCAGCAAAGGTCGGCATCATTGCACACATTCGGGGACGTCGTGCACATGTTTACGGGGGGCAAGGGCGAACACCTGCGAAACCTTTTGCCGGAAATGGCCAAGCTAAAAAAATGCGTTGGCCATACCGGTCTCATCCACCACATCCGAGAGGTTCTTTTCTTGCCTTCGACGACTGAAGATGTAATTGCGGTCGACGACTGGACAGGCCCGTTTGAACCATCTGGCAATTTTCACGCCCACAAAGAACTCTCCCGCAAAATCAATTTGATTAGGATTGCCGACGACTTCATTTCCAGATCAAGTGCCCGAACGAACACTTTTTCAATGATGGTAAAATCATCGCATCAGACAACGAACTGATGTCTTTAATAGGAGAGAGAAAGGCACCAACTGGAAAAGCAAACCACCTGGCTTAGAAAACAACGCAAAACGTTATACAAAAGAACGAAAATGGGGTCCATAGCAGCGCATGCAAAGTGAGGGCATTTGGGTAAGAAAAGACGTGTGGTTGCGCTATTTGTAAAACTCCCTAGTCTATCTGTTAATTTTCCTTATTAATTTTCATTCGTCGTACGCTGCATTTCCCTCTCAGTAACACAATCCACGTTGTTCCTATATTTGCTATCGAGTCCTTTCGCGCTTTTGAGATATCGCTGTCTTATTCATTTGTTTATTTGCTAATATGTTTATTTACTTGGGCATCTGATAATTTTTACTGTATAATCATTTGTTCTGCCTCCAGAAAATAAACGAAATCAGTGGCTTAAGGCATCCTTTGACATGTAATGAAACTATAGCGTAATGGAATCACATTGTACTTCTGATAATAATTCTAGTCCTAAGTTGTGTTCAGAAATTGTTATATATCGTTTAATGCTTATATATGTTATGTCTTATCTTCTCAATGACTGACCTTTCGTCAGGAAAAGATTTCTTGATTGAATGTTTTGTATTTAATCGTTTACAAGGCGTTACCTTGCGTTTTCATAGATGTGTACTTGTGTGACCTAATACTGTCACGTAGTAGTGACGCTGAAGTAAACAGTCGTAAAACTGTATGAAGAAACTGATTCTTTATTGGGCGAACCTGTGCCCAGAAAAGCAAGCTACACTCAAAGCACAACGAAAGCAGCGAACACAGTCGGCGGTCGTCGAAAATCTGATCAGCGGCGAAGCGCGTCGGCTTTTATACCTGAGTCATCGAAGGTTCCAGATTAATCCCTGATGCCCGCGTGTCTTCCAGAAAGTTCTAGACAATTCGCGTCGGTCATACAATCAGATAACTTAAGCGTCGGTGAAAATAGGCAACGGAATGAAGCATCGATAACGTCCTAGACACTTCCGATACAGGCGCGTCCTGCGCCGAGCGATAACGTATAACATTTGTTAGCCGGTGGAAAGCGGCCACCGGTGAAAGATAAACATGTATACGTGTCAATACCCTCCCCTTAAAAAAGCATCGTCCCGATGCTGCAAACACGAAAGCGAAGACAAAACCATGCGTAATAAACAAAATAAAAACAATAACAAAGTAACAAAGTACCTAACGTCGTCAGCGGGCGTAGAAAGGTTTAAGACGCACCACATGGATGACTTCAGGTCGTGCCCGGCGCCGCTGTGATTGCGAAATACCGTCTGGCACGACCTCATAGTCCAGTGCGCCAATACGTCGGATTATCTTATATGGTCCGAAATAGCGACGCATCAGTTTCTCGCTAAGTCCTCGTCGGCGTATCGGAGTCCAGACCCAAACACGGTCGCCGGGCTGGTACTCGACGTAGCGTCGTCGTAGGTTGTAGTGTCGGCTGTCGGTCCTCTGCTGGTTCTTGATGCGCAGGCGGGCGACTGTCGACCTTCTTCGGCACGCTGCAAATAAGTGGCAACGTCGAGATTTTCTTCGTCAGCGACGTCTGGTAGCATGGCGTCAAGCGTCGTTGCCGGGTTCCTTCCGTAGACCAGGTTGAACGGCTCCATGTGCGTCGTTTCTTGCACGGCCGTGTTGTATCCGAAGGTCACGTACGGAAGGATGACATCCCACGTCTTGTGTTCGACGTCGACGTACATTGCCAGCATGTCGGCGATGGTCTTATTTAGACGCTCGGTGAGGCCATTCGTCAGCGGGTGGTAGGCGGTGGTGCGACGATGGCTTCTCTGGCTGTACCACAGGATGGCTTGAGTTAGTTCTGCCGTAAGGGCCGTGCCTCTGTCGGTGATGAGGACTTCTGGGGCACCGTGACGCAGGAGGATGTTCTCAACGAAGAATCGAGCTACCTCGGCGGCACTGCCTTTGGGCAAGGCTTGTGTTTCGGCGTAGCGGGTGAGGTAGTCCGTAGGGACGACGATCCATTTATTCCCGGACGTCGACGTCGGAAAAGGCCCCAGTAAGTCCATCCCGATCTGCTGGAACGGTCGGCAAGGTGGCTCGATTGGCTATAGAAGCCCGGCTGGCCTTGTCGGCGGTGTTTTGCGTCGCTGACAGTCTCGGCATGTCCTTACGTAATGGGCGACGTCGGCAGAGAGGCGAGGCCAGTAGTATTTTTCTTGTATCCTCGCGAGAGTGCGGGTCGTCATGGAGAGCTTGCAGAACCTCTGGACGCAATGCTGAGGGTACCACGAGGAGGTAGTTGGCTCGGAGAGGCGAGTTCTTCTTTAGGAGAATGTCGTTTTGCAAGAAAAACGACGCCAATCCTCGCCTGAACACCTTCGGCACAATGACGGTCTTGCCTTCCAGGTAGTCTACAAGGCTCCTTAGTTCCGGGTCGGCTCGTTGTTGGTCGGCGACTTCGTCGGCACTGATGGGTCCCAAGAAAGTATCGTCAGCCTGGTCGTCTTGTGGCGGCGGTTCGACGGGGGCGCGTGACAAACAATCGGCGTTAGAGTACTTTCGCCCGGACTTGTAAACGACGGTGATGTCGAATGCTTGAAGTCTCAGGCTCCAGCGTGCGAGGCGACCTGAAGGATCCTTCAAGTTAGCTAGTCAACACAAGGCATGGTGGTCGCTCACAACTTTAAAGGGCCTGCCATAGAGGTAGGGGCGAAACTTTGATGTAGCCCAGATGATGGCGAGGCACTCCTTTTCTGTTGTGGAATAATTTGCTTCCGCCTTCGATAGCGACCGGCTAGCGTAACTTACAACCCTTTCTAGTCCGTCAGTCCTCTGCACAAGCATGGCGCCGAGTCCTACGCTGCTTGCGTCGGTGTGGACTTCGGTATCGGCATTTTCGTCGAAATTCGCAATTATTGGCGGCGATTGCAGGCGTCGCTTCAGTTCTTCGAATGCTTCGACTTTCGGCGTCTCCCACTTGAACTCGACGTCGGCCTTCGTGAGATACGTCAGTGGCTCAGCGATTCGTGAAAAATTCTTGACGAAGCGCCTGCAATAGGCGCACAGTTCAAGAAATCTACGCACTGCCTTCTTGTCAGCGGGCGGAGGAAAGTTTGAGATGGCCGCAGTTTTCTGAGGGCCGGGGCGCACTCCAGACTTGTTGATGACGTGGCCCAAAAACAAGAGCTCCTCATATGCGAAGCGGCACTTTTCGGGCTTTAACGTGAGTCCGGATGTTTTGATTGCTTGAAGAACTGTTTCAAGGCGCCGCAGGTGTTCTTCGAAGCTTGAAGCAAACACAACGACGTCGTCCAAATAGACGAGGCAAGTCTGCCACTTCAAGCCTGCCAGTACTGTATCCATGACGCGTTGGAAAGTCGCAGATGTCGAGCAAAGACCAAACGGCATGACCTTGAACTCGAACAGTCCGTCTGGTGTTATAAAAGCAGTCTTCTCCCGGTCCCTCTCGTCGACTTCGATTGGCCAGTAGCCGGTTTTGAGGTCCATCGACGAAAAATACTTTGAGTTGTACAGTCGATCCAAGGTGTCGTCAATCCGTGGAAGGGGGTATACGTCATTCTTCGTGATCTTGTTGAGGCGACGATAATCGACGAAGAAACCTAGGGTTCCATCCTTCTTCTTCACTAACACCACGGGGGATGCCCACGGACTCTTGGACGGCTGGATGATGTCGTCGCGTAGCATTTCGTCGACTTGTTGCCTTATGGCCTCGCGTTCGCGCGCCGAAACTCGGTACGGGCTCTGACGGAGTGGGCGGACATATTCGTCGGTTATATGCGGTGCTTGGCGACAGGGGTTTGTCGAACTTTTGACGACGACGAGAAGCAATCCTTGTATTGCAGGAGCAGAGCTTTTAGCTGTTCTTTCTTATGATTGGGAAGGTTCTGATTGACGTCAAAAGTTGGTTCAGGTACTACAGTCGTCGTTGAAGGTGCACTAGAATCCGTGAAGGCGAAACACTGCTGGCTTGTACTATTTTGTCGATGTAGGCAACCATGGTGCCTTTGTTAATGTGCTTATATTCGTGGCTGAAGTTCGTGAGCATCACTCTTGCTTTCCCTTCGCGTAGTTCACCTATGCCTCTAGCGACGCAAATTTCACGGTCGAGCAGTAAGTGATGATCGCCCTCGATGACGCCCTCCATGTATGTCTGCAGACACTTCGGTACCGACGGAAATCCTTACGCTTGAGCCAGGCGGAATGGTGACTTGTTCTTCAAGCACATTCAAGGCATGGTAACTGATGCTTGTATCCGGCGGTATCGCTTTGTGTGCTGAAAGCGTTATCGACTTGGACCTTAAGTCGATGACTGCACCGTGTTGGTTTAGAAAGTCCATGCCTAGGATGACATCCCTGGAGCATTGCTGCAGGATTACGAAGCTCGCTGGGTAAGTGCGGTTGTTAACCGTGACTCGTGCTGTGCAGATTCCAGCCGGCGTTATGAGGTGGCCTCCCGCTCTCCGGATATCGGGTCCTTGCCAGGCCGTTTTCACCTTCTTCAACTTGGCGGCGAACGGGCCACTGAAGACGGAATAGTCGGCTCCAGTGTCGACGAGAGCGGTGACGTTGTGACCATCGATTAGCACGTCTAGGTCGGTAGACCGTCGTCTGGCGTTACGGTTAAGTCGTGGCGTCGGATCACGGCTGCGTCGGCTTGCTCCGTTGCTGCTACGTCGCGTCGGTAGGTCTACTTTCGGCGGCGAAGTGTTGTCGTCAAGGCTCTTTCCAGGCGGCGTGCTGATATCTCGTCGTGATGATTCGCGAATATTCTTCGATGACGGCGGAGGATCTTCGGCATTGCGTCGTACAGCAACCACACCTCCATCGGTTGTTGCTTTTAGTTTCCCGGATAGGGGCTCATGGACCGGCCCCTGGCTGGGCCAGTGTATGGTCGGCGCTGCGGTGACAGGTAGCGTCCTAGTGACGGCAAGCGTGAGGGTCGTCGTGGTTGCCACTGGGCTCCGGCGAGGTAGTCAGCGATGTCGCGTGGTCGCTCGCCAACCTGTGGACGTGGCGCGTTGACGGCGAACCCTCGTAGGCCCATTTCGCGGTATGGGCATCGGCGGTAGACATGACCGGCTTTCCCGCAGTGATAGCAGAGCGGGCTGTGGTCGGGGGCGCACCAAATGTCCGTCTTCCGCTGGTAGCTGCGCTGGGCGACGGGCGGGCGTGCTGGCGGCGGCGGCGGTGGACGACGGAACTGCGGCGTTACGGGGCCCTGGCGCGAGCGCGGAGGGGGGCCTTGACGACGGGCGACGGCGGCGTAGGTCATCGCTTGTGGCTGTGGTTGAGGCGATGCCGGAACTTCTGGCACTTCCAGTGATCACTGAACCTCTTCTTTATGTCCGCGATTGAAGTCACCTGAGGCTGCGATCTTGGGAATAATTTCTGTAGTTCTTCCCGTACAACCGCTCTGATCGTCTCGTGCAGGTCATCGGCGCCTAGAGCTTGAGCTTCGGCGTAGTTTGTGAGCGCACGGCGGTTGTATTGCCTGGCTCGCATTTCAAGCGTCTTCTCGATCGTTGTCGCCTCCGAAACAAATTCTGCCACAGTCTTGGGCGGGTTGCGCATCAATCCGGTTAATAGATGCTCTTTGACGCCCCGCATCAAGAACCTAACTTTCTTTTCTTCAGACATGTCGGGGTCGGCGTGGCGGAAGAGGCGAGTCATCTCCTCCATGAAGATCGCGATGCTCTCGTTCGGCAATTGAACTCTGGTTTCCAGGAGAACTTAAGCCCTTTCTTTTCGTACGACACTCGTGAAGGTCCTCACGAAGCTCTCGCGAAATAGGTCCCAAGTCACCAGGGTGGTCTCTCTGTTCTCAAACTATGTCCGAGCAGCGTCATCCAACGAAAAATAGACATGGCGCAGCTTGTCGTCGTCGCTCCATTTGTTGAATGTCGCGGTCCTCTCGTACGTCTCCAGCCATGTTTCAGGGTCTTCAGCTGATGATCCACGGAAGGTCGGTGGCTCCCGAGGTTGCTGCAGCAGGATGGGGGACGCTGGGGCTGCCATTGGGGTCGTTGACTTGGCCTTGATCGCTGTGGTCTTCTCGGGAAGAAGTCCGTATTCTGGCAAAGTCTTTGCTGCCTACGGCTAGCTCGCTGGTCCTTGGCGACGTTGGTCTTGTCCTCCGGTTTCGGGCTTGGGTCGCGGCTTTGCGGGGGCGTCCGCTGCATGGACACAAAAGCACCTCCACCAGATGTCACGTAGTAGTGACGCTGAAGTAAACAGTCGTAAAACTGTGTATGAAGAAACTGATTCTTTATTGGGCGAACCTGCGCCCACAAAAGCAAGCTACACTCAAAGCACAACGAAAGCGGCGAACACAGTCGGCGGTCGTCGAAAATCTGATCAGCGGTGAAGTGCGTCGGCTTTTATACCTGAGTCATCGAAGGTTCCAGATTAATCCCTGATGCCCGCGTGTCTTCCAGAAAGTTCTAGACAATTCGCGTCGGTCACACAATCAGATAACATAAGCGTCGCTGAAAACAGGCAACGAAAAGAAGCATCGATAACGTTCTAGAAACTTCCGATACAGGCGCGTCCTGCGCCGAGCGATAACGTTTAACATTTGTCAGCCGGTGGAAAGCGGCCACCGGTGAAAGATAAACATGTATACGTGTCAATACGCACAAGACACATGTATCTCCCTAACGTGTTTAACTGAATCCGCTTGTCGCATGGCTCAACCAAAGGACGCCAGTCTCTTGGCGGTGCGAGGGGACTTAGGCTGTAAAACTGAATTGTCTCCTACTCTGAGGTCTTGCAAATACTCGCTCGTGACTTCAGTGAACAATCTTTTGAGGTCAGACGAAGTTTCAAGTGTAATTGTTATTAAGGGCAATATATATATATATATATATATATATATATATATATATATATATATATATATATATGGGTGAGGTTTGGAAGGCTGGTCAGGCCCCAGTCCCCCCCCCCCCGGAAAAATGAACACGTTCCGCCTATGGTCCTGGGACACTGGCCGAGACCGTCCTCTGCACAGAATTTTAAAGCGTTGTTACGCTTCTTGCGGAGAACGGGTCTTAGAGACATGCGTTAAGCAGTGCCGTATTCTCCCGTTTTTTTAGGATCTCTTGTCTATTTTTTATTCCCCTTACGCCCTTTCCCCAGCAAAGGGTAGCCAGCCGGCCTGAGAACTGGCTATACCTCCCTATCTTTCCGTCTATTTCTCCTTCCTTCCTTAATTACTCCAAATACCCTTTCATTAAACTACAATAAATCGTCATAAATCCAAGTAATCATAAGGCAGTCTCATAAATAGCCCCAGAGTAACCCATGTATTCTTATGATGCGTATTGCGCCACGCGTTACAGCCATTCCCACATACTTGCGAGGGCAGTAGCCGTAGAATGCTTACGCAATGATAGAAAGAGCCATTACATTTCTTCGCTGTCAACTTGAAATTATCGACGGCTTGATGTTTAGTAAAGCACCGCATTCGGCGGGCGTGCACTGAAATGGTATCTTGGTAGGAATGATCGAAGAGTGAGAACATCGTAGCACTGCCTATGGAGCCAATTATGATGCGGTGCTTTTACGCTTAGCTACATTTTAAAGCCGCCGTTCTTGCTCAAGGTAGTGTTCATGTATCGTCTGCATATATAATAGTTGATACAGGAAAACTTATTCTTTCTGATTAATTTGCAAATCACTTTGCAATTATCTTATACTTTTTAAGCAAACACATCTCTAGTAAGGAAAAATAACACTGTAGGGTCACGAAAGTTCCCCGAAAGCTTTCCCCGAAGACCAGAGGCCGTGGTGTAAATAGAAGGCGGGGGAAGAAAAGCATGCAAGAGATTATTAATACAACCGGATCCGTTACCGGCATAGGTGGCGGTACAAGATAGAGAAGTTTTTAAATGGGAAGCATTTCTTGGCGAACATTTGCTACTTTGACAGTATCTATCTATCTATCTATCTATCTATCTATCTATCTATCTAGCTAGCCACCTACGTCTTGGAGCTCTCATTGGTGTTTCGTTAACTTTGTGCTTACCAAAATTGGTGTAGTCTGACAAGAGTGTATGACGACCATAAATGATAGGTCATGCATGAATATCATGACGTGTGTCATGTAGGTCATGAAACAGCTGCCTACGTCTTGGTGCTCTCATGGTCGTTTCGTTAACTTGGTAAGTACCAAAATTGGCGTAGTATGGCAACGGTGCATGACGAACATAAATGATAGGTCATGACATAAATATCATTACATGCGTACCATGTAGGTCATGAAACAGCCGCCTAAAATGACAGTGACCCAGCGAAAAACCATTTAACACTCAAAAACCACCGAAATGGTTTGGGACCTGGGTACTAAGGGAAGAAAACACTAAAGCATTATGGTAGAAGGCCTAGTCATGGGCATGACTCAGCAAAACTGCATTACTCAGCGAAAAAATATTCACACTCAAAAGCCAATGGAGCGGGTTCAGATGTGGTACTAAGTGTAAGGAAAGGCTAAAGTTTCATGATCGAAGTCATAGCCATGAGTATGACTAAGCAAAAATGACGATTAGTCAGCAAAATAAAGGTTAACACTCAAAAACCACTGAAATTGATTCGGACGTGGGTACTAAGTAAAGGAAACACCAAAGGATGGTGGTAGAAGCCATAGCCATGAGCATGACTCAGCAAAATGCAAAGACGCTGCAAAGAAAAAAAAACACGAATAACTCTCAAAAACCATTGAAATGGGTTTGGACGTGGGTACTAAGTGAAGGAAACACTAAAGGATGGTGGTAGAAGCCATGGTCATGAACAGTCATGAACTCATCAGAAATAATAACTCAGCGAAAAAAGATTAACAATCAAAAATCAATGGAATGGGTTCGGATGTGATACTAAGTGAAGGAAAAGGCTAAAGTTTCAGGGTCAAAGTCATAGTCAGGAGCATGACTAAGGCTTTCGCCTTAAGGTCTCTTAGGCGTATCTAAAGGGACCCCTGAGGACTCATAACTTAAATGTCATGACATGCGTGTCATGTAGGTCATGAAAGAGCCGCCTACGTCTAGGTGCTATCATGGTCGTTTCGAAAACTTGGTAGGCTCCCCGCATACTGCATCGCATAACACCAGTTCCCACAAGGCTTTGGATCTGCCACCTTTGTTTTGTTTTTTCATTTTCGATACCCTCAATCGCCGAGGCATTGCAGAGGGGAGTGAGTGACAGCATATAAACAAAAAAAAACGAACGGAATGAAACGTGCAACGTTATACAGTAGCAGAGACAAATTGTAAACGTGAAATGAAATATAACAGAATGGTACTAAAACACATATAACTGAACTGAACAGAAATAAACACAAGTTTTGAGGAAGAGAAAAAAGATTACTGAGATGTAGACAAAAATGCTAGAATTAAATGCATGTATAACATACATGAGTAACTCAATCAGGTTAGATGAGCATTTGTTACCACCCCGTTTCAAAGGGGATGCCAAAAATCAACATCATCATCATCATCGGGGATCGACCTGCGGCGCCAGATGGCTGAATTGTGCGATCATAGAAATCTTTTCCCAGGAATGGCGCCACACCCAAATTTGTTTCAGTAGGTGTGCTGCTTAGCATGCAATGGGAACTTTTCGAAAAGAATTCAGCGTGCGTTGCGCTTGGGCTTAAATTTTACACGGCAGCGTCGTGCAATTGACGTGACTCACCTAGTGGCATTCCTCAAACAAAATGTGTCGGTCAGTTCTCTCTACACTCTTCTGAAGTTAGTTGCTTCGATAAATATGTTACATTTGGTTAGTAGGTTTGGCAGTTGAGTTATTAGCTGAATTACTAAGTTATTTACCATTTAGTAAGTACAAGTAATTTCCCCTGTATTTTCCTTGGTGTCTATGTTTGTTGGCTTCCTATGATATGAATAATGAAATCGAGCTCCTCGGTTGCCTTTCTTCTCGTTCATTGTATATATATATATATATATATATATATATATATATATATATATTGTGAGGAAGTACATCGGCACGCTGAACAGCCCCGTTGCCATCGTGTGCCTCATACCCAGTTGGCTCTCTGGCTACGCCCTACCTGCTGGTGCTGCGTTTCTCGCTGCCGTTCTACGACCAAAATAAACCCCCTTTACAATTGGTGGAGGTGCGGGGTACAACTGGAAATCTGGAACTTCTCAACCGGACATTACAGCCTGTCTTCATGCCAGAAGAAGGACCGCCACAACCACAACCCGCTGCCACGGTGACTA
The DNA here is from genome assembly GCF_013339745.2 of Dermacentor silvarum. NCBI lineage: Eukaryota > Metazoa > Arthropoda > Arachnida > Ixodida > Ixodidae > Dermacentor > Dermacentor silvarum. The sequence continues at coordinate 438,400,496 of NC_051154.1, forward strand.
CCTTGGTCTGCCCTGGCCTGTTACGTCAACGCGACCCACCCATCTTCAGTGGTACAGAAGACCATGACGTAGAAGACTGGCTCGCTGAGTACGGCCGCGTGAGCACCCACAACCACTGGGACGACACCCAAAAGCGGAATTACGTGTCGTTTTACTTGAGCGGTGTCGCCAACGTGTGGCACCGAAAACGCGAACGTGACCTCACGACGTGGGCGGCGTTCAAAGCTAGCGTAACGGGGGTATTCGGGCACCCCGCCGTTCGCAAGCTTCGCGCCGAGCAACGTTTGCGTGGTCGTGCGCAACAAGGCGGGGATACATTTACCACTTACACAGAAGATGTTGTCGACCTCTGTAACCGCATTGACGCCGCAATGGCTGATGCTGAGAAGATCAGGCATATCTTAAAAGGCATTGAAGACGACGCCTTCCAGGTGCTGCTGGCGAAAAACCCGGCAACAGCGTCAGAACTCGTCAGTCGCTGCCAAAGCTTCGATGAACTACGCAAACAACACGTAGCCACCCGCCAGTCTCTTCCACAGGCCATTTCAATGTCGAGCTTGGCTGTGGCCCCGGATAACGCATCGCTGTTAGTACAAATCAAGGAGTTCGTCCGTGAAGAAGTTGCTCGTCAGCTTTCGCTGCCGCTTACACACGACCCGTCGAGTTCTCCATTGGCGCCCGCTCTGCAATATGTCATCAAGGGGCAGGTAGCCGACCGCGTCCCGCCTTCGTTCCATCAGGCTCCGACTGCCGCTTCCCTTACGTACGCCGAAGTCACTGCGAGACCTGGATTGCAGACCTACGGTCCACTTCGCCCGCCTTTGCGCCCGCCTGTATCCCCTCCCGCCCGACCAGTGGTACAGCATGCACGACCTCAAGACCATTGGCGCACGGAAGACAACCGTCCGATTTGTTTTTATTGTGGCCGTACTAAACACGTGGCACGTCACTGTCGCCAACTTGCACCGAAAGTCTCCAACAATGTGCACCACGTTTCCAACGGCGCAATTATTCGGACAGCTATGATTCTCCTCCTGCCGCTGAGACCGCCTTCTCCGCTCGCCGTTCACCATCTCCTCGCCGGCGCTCCGTTTCGCCCATGCACCGTCGGCGGAGCCCTCTGCGCCTGGAAAACTAAATATCGCAGTTCAGGAGGCAAGAACTGCGGTGTCAGCAAAATGTAAAAGGCCTCACAGTTCCTCGAAAAAGGTTATTGAAGTCGCAATAGAAGGAATATTGACGCTAGCCCTTGTAGGACACCGGCGCTGCACTTTCAGCGATAGATGCCCGTATTTCCCGCAAAATTGGAAAAGTGACGACACCGCTTTCTCGGTTATCGCTTCGGACGGCCAACACGCAGCACGTCGAGCCATTCGGTGCCTACACCGTTCATGTCGTCATTCAGGAGGTTCTCTATGTCATTGAATTCATCGTGTTGCCATCATGTTCTCACAACGTCATATTAGGATGGGACTTTCTCTCCACGCATCATGCGATCATCGACTGCGCCCACGCCAAAATTGAGCTGTTTCCGTTTTCGACAGATATTATCCATGCCAACAAGGATCCATGTCTCAAAATCACCGTTTCAGAAGATACCGTTATACCTGCCTGGTCTTCTGCTCTTGTCAGTGTACCTTGTGCCTCTGTAGATGCCGGCACAGTACTCTTCACGCCATTTGAAATCTTAGTTCGCCACCGATCACTACCACTGCCGTTCGCTGTTCTGGAGTTCATCACTGGCGTCTCTCTGATGTTTGTGCCAAACCCATTGGCCGAACCAATTACTTTACGCCGCCGTGAAAGCCTTGGGAGAGCAGAGCAACTGGCTTCACCTTCAATCTTTGGCACAACGGATGACTCCGCTTATCATGCGCAATGGAAGAATCGCCTCCTCAGTCACTGCCACGTTCTTTTACGCCGTCTATTGCCAGTGACCTTACGACGACGCACCGAGCCGAACTTCTTCACTTGCTCCAAGGCTTCTTTCTCTTCCTCTTTTGACTGTCAAGCAACGTCACTCGGCCGCACAACGACTGTTTTGCACACTATCGACACCGGAAGCCACGCACCCATTTGGCAGCGTCCATACCGAGTATCGGCGAGCTAAGGACGTGTTATCGATGACCAGGTGAACGATATACTCAAACGCGGTGTCATCCAGCCTTCTATAGTAGTCCCTGGGCATCACCAGTCATCCTAGTTAAGAAAAAAAATGGCACTATACGATTCTGTGTTGATTATCGCAGGCTTAACAAGATTACTCGAAAGGATGTAGACCCATTGCCACGTATAGACGACGCACTTGACTTTTTACAAAGAGCGGAGTTTTTTTACTCCTTAGATCTCCGCTCTGGCTACTGGCAGGTGCCCATGGCTGACGCGGGCTGTTCAAACACCGCCTTTGTAACACCAGACAGCTTGTACGAATTCACTGTCATGCCGTTCGGTCTCTGCAACGCGCCCGCCAGCTTTGAATGCATGATGGACGGCATCCTGCGAGGCCTGAAGTTGCATACTTGTTTCTGCTACCTCGATGACGTTGTCGTGTTTTCCCAAGATTTCCCTACCCATTTTCGCCGTTTACATGAAGTTTTGACCTGTCTCCGGAATGCTGGTCTCCAGCTTAACTTGAAAAAGTGCCTATTTGCAGCTACAAAACTGAATATAGCAAGCCACGTTGTCTCCAAAGAAGGCATTCTTCCCGACCATGCTAAACTTCGTACCGTATCCGAATTCCCGAAGCCCACTAACTTGAAATCTCCATGCAGCTTCATTGGACTATGCTTCTATTTTTGACGATTCGTTCACAATTTCGCTACTCTGATCGCACCCCTCAACCAACTTCTCCAAGGCGACAATGAACTTTCTAATTGGTCGGACGCCTCTGAGGATGCGTTTACGACTCTTCGCCGCCTACTTACGTCTCCGCCAATCTTGCGCCATTTTGACCCAAGCGTACCTACAGAACTTCACACTGATGCCAGTGGTGTAGGGCTTGGTGCCGTGCTCGCACAACGTAAGAACACTAATACCGAATATGTGGTCGCTTAAGCCAGTCGTGCCCTTACAATACCTGAGGCTAATTACACAGTAACAGAAAAAGAGTGCCTGGCCATCATATGGGCACTTCAAAAATTTCACCCATATCTCTACGGTCGACTCTATGACGTGCTGACGGATAATCATGCTCTTTGCTGGTTATATAACCTCAAAGACCAGCCGGGTTGCCTCGCGCGGTGGGCCCACTGCCTCCAGGAATATGATATCCGTGTCGTCTATCGCTCTGGACGCAGACTCTCTGACGCCGATGCCCTCTACCGCTTCCCAGTTACTTCAGGTGCCAGTACTTCTACCGACAGTTATGATATCTCTCCACTTGACACCATTGTTATGATCGGCAAGGAATTCGACAGCTCAACTCTGTGGGATACATCGCCGCGCGCTTTCCCATGAGGGGAGGCGGTTATCATCTTCTTGGAAAACTCGGATCCGTCAAGTGTGGGGAACCTCGCCACGTGCTTTCCCATGACGGGAGGCGGTTATCACCTTCTTGGAAAACTCGGATCCGTCACGTGCAGGAAACATCCCTGCGCGCTCCCGTCTTCATGGAAACTGTATCTCTCAAATGTGGGAGACAGGCCCGAGCGCTCTTCCCGTGACGAGATAATCCCCTTCATCTCCGAGAAAGCGTCACACCTCTACGACCTGAGCAGACGCAAAGGCGAGCAACCAAAGGAGAGGACCCGAGGGGGAAGAGGTCGACAACTTGACAACCCGACAAAGGACTGACACTTCTGTATCGGCATCTAAGTGCCGAGTGAAACGCCGGGACAGCAGTAGAAGAGTGAACTACGTTGTTTATTGAATGCGGTTAATATACTACTGCAGGGAGAGGGAAAAGGGGGTGTGTTCGTTGATAAAGGCATGGGTGTTGGTTTGGCTTCCATCAACAATAACTTGTGCGCATGCAGAAGCGCGCACACGTGCGGACACGATACATCTTCCTTCCTCAAAGAATGTTGATAGAAGGTGGTTCACCGCGTGCCTATTTGTTTAAAGTTAGCATCATACGCTAGCCGCTGGGGTGGTCTTGGCTGTCGCTGGGACCTCCTAAGTGCCACGGGTGGTGGGCTTTGTTCTGTTGCTCCATCTGTGCGACCGGCTTCTGATGACGCCGTCGAGGAAACTTGCTCGTCGTCTGGTTCGTCGTCAGTGTCGCTGAATGAGACCTCTGGACTAGGGTTTTCCTTTGTTGCGAGAAGATGGCGTCTATTTCGCCGTATTGTCTTCTTGTTCTCCGTTCGAACGAAGAAGGACCGTGGACCTGCTTGCGCAATTACGGTGGCTTTCGGTGACCATGCTTTTCCTCTCACACGCACGACATCGTCACGTTCGAGGGGCGGCAGTGGTCGATGGTTTCGAATGGTCTGGTTGTGTTTCTTCACCTGAATGGCCGGATGATGCGTGAAGTCTGGGAGCAGGGTGCGTAAACGTCTTCTCTGCAGCAACTCGCCTGGAGATCGTCCGTCTTCCAGAGGGCTTGCTCTATAATTTAACAGACCTAGCCAGAAATCTTCGTTAGCTTCCGTGGTCTTTTTAAGGATCCTTTTCACAACCTGTACACCTTTCTCCGCTAATCCGTTTGAGCACGGATATCGCGGACTTGAAGTCACATGCTCGAAGTCGTACCGTGCGGCAAACTGGGCAAACTCATGACTGGCAAACTGTGGCCCGTTGTCGGTGCATAACTGCAACGGGAGGCCATATCTTGCAAACATGGCACGGAGTGCATCGATGACGGAAGTTGTCGACAGGTCACGAAGCTCGTCCACATCTGGAAAATTAGAAGTGGCGTCATAAACACACAGGTAGTGCTTCCCGCCATACTCAAAAATATCAGCTCCAACGCGGTACCACACTTGCGTAGGTGTCTTTCTCAACATGAGTGGCTCGGCTGGTTGACTGTAGGCATGTCGCTGACAGACAGCGCACTTTTGTACAAGAGATTCAATATCAGAGTTGATGTTAGGCCAGTAGACCAACTGTCTCGCTCTTGCCTTACATTTTCCTATGCCAAGATGCCCTTCATGAATTCTTTTTAGCATTTCTGCTCGCATTTTTGCGGGAATTACCACCTTCATTCCCTTGAGAAGTATGCCGTTGACCACTGACAACTCTGACTTCATAGAAGCTAATGGCCCTTCCACAGTTTCTCCTTGCGTAACCTTTTGCAACACTACTTTTAGATATGGATCAGACGCCGTCTCACGTGCCAGGCGTCCAGACGTCCTCTCAGAAACGAGTGATGATACCATGCTGACAGCATGAAGGTCCACGTCTGTAGTGTCCACTGGAGTGCCGTCTCCAGGACCAGGGGATCGCGACAGCATGTCCGCCAGGTTCAACTGTTTACCAGGAACAAAAGTGAGTACGTAATCGTAACGTAACAGCCTAAGGAAGAATCGCTGCACACGTGGGGGCATTTCTGATATCGCCTTTTTTGCTATGTCGATAAGAGGACGATGATCGCTTTCGAGTGTCACTGAACGGCCATAAACGAAATGGTGAAATCTTTCGCAGCCGAACACTAATGCGAGCGCTTTTTCTATTTGAGAGTACCGCTGCTCGGACGCTGTCAGGGCTTTCGAAGCATAGGCTACTGGCCCCCAATCATCATGTAGCTGCAATAAAGCTGAACCTACGCCGTCTTGCGATGCATCCGATGTAACCTTCGTGGCCCTGTTTGGGTCAAAGATTGCCAACAAAGGGGCTGCGCTCAATGACTTGCATACGTCACGCCATTCATTTTCGTGTGCGGGCGTCCATTCAAATTGCACATCGTGTTTCAAAAGCGAGCGCAAAAGCGCAGTTCGCTGCGTCAGGCTGGGGACATACTTGGAAAAATAGTTAATAACACCGAGCATCCTCTGCACAGCTTGCCTGTTTTGTGGTGCCGGTAAGTCGAATACGCTACTACTTCTGATACCATGTATCGGCATCTAAGTGCCGAGTGAAACGCCGGGACAGCAGTAGAAGAGTGAACTACGTTGTTTATTGAATGCGGTTAATATACTACTGCAGGGAGAGGGAAAAGGGGGTGTGTTCGTTGATAAAGGCATGGGTGTTGGTTTGGCTTCCATCAACAATAACTTGTGCGCATGCAGAAGCGCGCACACGTGCGGACACGATACAACTTCCACAAGTTCCCCGAAGGAGGCATCGGCTACCACAAGACCACGAGGGGTTATTTAAGGCCGTCCTGGCCCCCATGTTAGGCAGAACCGCTCGAGACTCGGATAGAGTCAAAATCATGTACCAATGAAGTGAATAGTCTTCTATTTTTCATCATCACGATGCCCACCTTCATCGTCGTCTCCTGATTCTTGCGGTGATGACCCACCTCACCCGGTCGAGATCATATCACCACGGCCATGGCCACGGGGCAAGGAAAAGACCAATGGGTTGTCATGATATTCGATATTTTGTCCAACCCTCCGGCGGCTTCGGCAACTCGAGCGTTACGCCGACAGGCCCTGCATTTCGCCATGCTCGACGGTTTCTTATACCGCCGCAACTACTACAATTACGGCCGCACATGGCTGTTAGTCGTGCCCCGCCACCTTCAAAACGAATTATGCTCCGTTTTTCACTCCGACCCCCAGTGTGGTCACTGCAGCGTGTCGAAGACCTACACACGGCTTCGCCTACGCTACTATTGGGGCGGCATGTACGCCTTCATCCGCAAATACGTGCGCTCCTGCATTGCCTGCGAGCAGCGCAAATGTGTCTCACATCTCTTCGCCGCACCTCTCCAGCCACTTCCCTGCATGCCCAGCTCACCCATTTTACCGTGTCGGCATTGATTTATACGGGCCTCTTCCATCTACTGCCGCTGGCAACCGATGGATTGTCGTCGCCGTAGATCATACATACATACATACATACATACATACATACATACATACATACATACATACATACATACATACATACGCCTTTATTTCCGCAGCTCACAACTTATTACACATTTCGTGCCCGCATAAGCGCAAGTCGCTTGTGGGCGGGTCACGGCAGACATAAGGTGCTAGCTCACTGCTAACAAGACAGAGGTACAACACATATTATACATATGGCAACAGCTTCGAAAGAACACGAGATATTTTACTGTGTTAGTAGCGTGAGAAAAAAAAGAAACAAAAAAAAAGATTTCCCGGTATTTTTTAGGGAAAATGGCAAAAATGACAGAAATACATATATAAAAAAAACAATATTTTGTTTACAAGACAATCGTGAAATAAAAATAGGAACTGTTCAAAAAAAAATAACAGACGCACAAAATACGTGTCAAATATTCAGACGATGAAGTAACCATTCTGTAATTTGTTGTTTGGCTTCTTTTTGGGAATGCTGTTGAAGTATTTCTTTCGGCAACTGGTTAAAATAAAAAGGAACGTAAAATTCGCGACACTTTTTACCGTAGTTGGTATATATACGCGGTAACTGATAGAGGTATGTTTTTCTTAGCGCTTTAGGTTTACTCTGTATTATTTTGTGGCGATTCGAAAAAATATTACGAAGTAGTATCACTTGTACAAACAGATCCGAAAAGGACTCAACACCTGCAATATTACTTCTTGCGTCTTTGTCTGAACAGTCATGAGCAGTACCATACAGTATGCTCGCAGCTATCCTATGCAATAGCTTATCCACTCGATCTACTTTCGTTTGTGAGCAGGAACCAAAAACTGAAATACCATATCTGAGCACAGACTGGCCTAGAGCCTTGAAAACTAACCTTCGCAACTTAACAGGCGTGTTAAATTTAAGAGTGTGTAACTGAGCTGCTACCGTTCGTAAACGCTTCATTATGTAGTCAATGTGAACATCCCACAACATCCGGTCGTCAAAATGAAGACCAAGGTATTTAACAGTAGGGGATAGCGGTAGAGAAATGCAAGAGCAATTTAAACACTGAGAACCATGTAATTGAATGGACAGGTCTAGGCTAACAGTCTTATGAGGATTTCTAAAACATATTATGGTTGTTTTTTCTTTGTTTAAATATATTTGATTAGCATGTAACCAATCAATCACACGTATTGCGTCTTCTTGAAGTAGTTTTACCACTTCAGAATACGATTCGTGTGATATGAGTAGTGCAGTGTCATCAGCATATTGAAATATTGCAGCATTCAGTTGCATGTTGGCAATATCATTGACGTATATATTAAATAAAAGAGGTCCCAGAACCGATCCTTGAGGTACACCATACCTAACTGATGTAAAATCACTATATGTATTTTTTATAGAGACTACATGCAAACGGTTGGAGAAGTAATTAGAAAAGAATTTCAAATAAGGACCTCGGAAACCAATACTTTCTAGTTTGTATAACATGATGTTGTGTTCAATGGTTTCGAAAGCTCTTGTCAGATCTAAGAAAAGGCCAAGCACAATATTATTTTGATCAATATTTTTACATACGTAATCGTTACATTCTTCCAGCAGATCGACGGTACTTAAGCTACGTCTAAAACCGTATTGAGAGGGACTTATATCAAATTTATCGCAAAAGGATAACATGCAAGTGTAAATAAATTTCTCCATTACATGTGCTAACACGTTCATTATTGCAATTGGTCTATAATTATTTTTATCTAATTTACTACCTTTCTTATAAATTGGTCTAATTACTGAGGTCTTTAAGCCCTGCGGGATTATACCTGTTTCGAAGCATCCGTTTAAGATAAACAAGAGCACGTTTTGCAGATGATAGAAATTGTACTTTATATCTCGAGCTCTTATTCGGTCATAACCTGCCGATTTGTTGAGTGGAATAGCGTTAATCAAGTTCCACAGGTCACTTGCATTAAAGGGTGGTAGGATAGCAGAGTTTGGAATTATCTGGCCTAGGTAATTTAAATTCAGAGGTCTAGTAGACTGCTGTTTTAGTTTTGTTAGTGATAGTTCAAAGGCATCTTTAAAGGAGTTAGCAATGTCCAATGATTCTGCAGGCGAAAATGTTTTCAGCAAGCCATCATCTAGACTTTTACGTTCAGGTTTTCCCGCCAAGTCATTCAGCAAGCCCCATGTCTTTCTTACGTTACTGCGACACTGAAAATTTTTCAGCGTAGTATTCCCGTTTACTTATTCGTAACTGAGCAGTAATCTTGTTACGTGCGGTTCGATATTCTTTCTGCAGATCCAGGTTTGTCGGGTAATTTTTACAACGCCTCCATAACCTATCTTTCTGATAAGATAGTTCTACAATGGATGCTGTTATCCATTTTTTCTTCGGATTTCTACGTTTCAATTTCACTTTTTTCGTGGATAGTAAAAAGAACGTACTAAACTGATTTACCAATTGATTATACGTTATCACATGGTTGGTTGCGTCTAATGTCGTCCACTCGAAGTTTCTGACTAGCTTATCTACCTTTCTGTCGTCTATGAAATATCCCACGTGATTCACGTCATCTTCAGAAGCGATAGTATCTGTCACACATAAGGCCGTGAAATAATGATCTGCCAGTTTTTTATGTATAACTACAGCATCGGTTTCAAAGTGTGGGCATCTCAACGCTATATGATCAATACATGATCTCGTGAGCCGGGAAGCCACAAGTTCTTCACGGGTGAAATCATGTATTAGATGTACCAAGCCAAGGGCTGAAAGTAAATCTACATAATCAGCGACTCCCTGTTTTCTTGGTTTGGCGATATCAATGTTTATATCTCCCGCTATAATTATGTTATGACGAGCATGTTTAGTGAGGAATGTAGACAATTCAAATAAAAACACTTTCAGATCAGAATTAGGCGGCCTGTATACTGCTAATACCAGGAAAGTAGCTTTAGGCTTGCATATTAAAAAGGCAACGACTTCCGCTGCGGTAAAGTCAGCAGAAATTACTTCCATTATCCATTCGTTCTTAACAAAAACGTAGATGCCACCGCCCTTGCTCAGGTCACGGCACTTTGAATGTGACTGAAAACCTTCGAGAATATACGCTGCATATTCGGACTGCGTTATATTTATCTCTGTTAATATGAGGATGTCTAAGTATTTCAATGCATCGCTCAAGTACACATTTAGTGAATCACAGTGCTTTTTAATGCTTCTGACGTTAGTGTGTACAAGCTCTATAAATGGTGCAGTGCGGCAATCATGAAAGCGTAGCCTTCTTTGTACCCATTCCGCGAATGAATTGAGCGCATTAGACATGACTAATTTAGCCCTAATAGATCAGCTTCGCTGACAATTTTCTTCGAGCCAGATCCTTCAGTTTTTCTCATGAAAACCATTCCATTCTTCGTCCACACAAACTTGAATGCCTTCACCTTTGCAACTTGCTTTGCCTGCCAGAGCAGTCTCCTTGTTTCAGCCGTCAAGTTCCCATTGATGAAAATGTTTTCCTTTATCAAGATTCTACGCTTGCTATACCATGTGTCTCTTTGTACTCTTGAAGTAAATTTAACGATTATGGGCGGTATCCTTCCTTCCCTAGTTGGCAGCCTATGAGCTGCATCAATACAGTCAGAAGTCAGCGATGGTATATCGAGTTTTTCTGCTAGAGATTTCAAAACAATGTTAAGGTCTTCATTAGCACCAGGTTCCACGCCATGAATTTCGATATCATTCCTTCTAGAATAAATCTCCAAATTTCTGACTGCTGTCTGCAGCTGCGCAATTTCTTTGTCCTTGGCCGCAAGACATGTGTCTAATTCATCAGAGTGTTTGCTGAGAGCAGCAACCTGTCTGCTCTGAGAAGCAATAGATGTGGTTATCTCATCATACTTCTTTGACAGCATTTCCATCGAGCTTTCAACTTTTTCGATTAGCTTACTCTGCGTTTCAGCTAATCCCAGCACTGAGTCATTCTTAGTGGACTGCAACTGCATGGCCTTATCAAGTCTGTCTACTCGCGAGTGGAAGTCATCTAGCCTGCTTTGAACAGAGCTTATGGCTGCCATTACCTCTCGCAGAGTGGGCTGCGGCTCTTCAGAATTATTCATTGCGCCAGATGTCGTTTTTATCCTGGCGCACTCTGGACAAACCCAGCTGACTTTTACGTTCTTTTTTGCAACGCCTGAGCACTTCCCAGTGTGATATAAGCTGCTGCAGTCACTACAGCACACGCTTAGTGCATCCCGTGGCACCGGTTCGCGACAAGCAGCACAGTTTGGAATTCTGGATGCAAGAGACATGACAAAATGCACAGCACAACGCAAAAGGCTCTTTCGCAGTCAGACGGGGGCGAAACAAAGCAAGAAAGACGTAGCTATGACCAAAATTATGGCTTACCTACAAAACAGAAGGCATGTTAGCTTGCGAGCCCACACCCCGTCAGACTGCGACAGGATGGCTGTCTGCTGCCGCTTTTGTATGCGGTCCGGTCCCTGATAGCGTCCCTCGCGTCGTTGCCGGACAGACGATGGACAGCGGAACGTTGACGCATGCGCAGCTTGGACAGCCACACTAGTCCGCGTACGGCATCGACCAGGGCAGCAGGAAAATCTTCTTTGCCGTTGAACAGCCGGGGATGCGATTGCTACAAAGCAGAAGGCATGTTAGCTTGCGAGCCCACACCCCGTCAGACTGCGACAGGATGGCTGTCTGCTGCCGCTTTTGTATGCGGTCCGGTCCCTGATAGCGTCCCTCGCGTCGTTGCCGGACAGACGATGGACAGCGGAACGTTGACGCATGCGCAGCTTGGACAGCCACACTAGTCCGCGTACGGCATCGACCAGGGCAGCAGGAAAATCTTTGCCGTTGAACAGCCGGGGATGCGATTGCTACAAAGCAGAAGGCATGTTAGCTTGCGAGCCCACACCCCGTCAGACTGCGACAGGATGGCTGTCTGCTGCCGCTTTTGTATGCGGTCCGGTCCCTGATAGCGTCCCTCGCGTCGTTGCCGGACAGACGATGGACAGCGGAACGTTGACGCATGCGCAGCTTGGACAGCCACACTAGTCCGCGTACGGCATCGACCAGGGCAGCAGGAAAATCTTCTTTGCCGTTGAACAGCCGGGGATGCGATTGCTACAAAGCAGAAGGCATGTTAGCTTGCGAGCCCACACCCCGTCAGACTGCGACAGGATGGCTGTCTGCTGCCGCTTTTGTATGCGGTCCGGTCCCTGATAGCGTCCCTCGCGTCGTTGCCGGACAGACGATGGACAGCGGAACGTTGACGCATGCGCAGCTTGGACAGCCACACTAGTCCGCGTACGGCATCGACCAGGGCAGCAGGAAAATCTTCTTTGCCGTTGAACAGCCGGGGATGCGATTGCTACAAAGCAGAAGGCATGTTAGCTTGCGAGCCCACACCCCGTCAGACTGCGACAGGATGGCTGTCTGCTGCCGCTTTTGTATGCGGTCCGGTCCCTGATAGCGTCCCTCGCGTCGTTGCCGGACAGACGATGGACAGCGGAACGTTGACGCATGCGCAGCTTGGACAGCCACACTAGTCCGCGTACGGCATCGACCAGGGCAGCAGGAAAATCTTCTTTGCCGTTGAACAGCCGGGGATGCGATTGCTACAAAGCAGAAGGCATGTTAGCTTGCGAGCCCACACCCCGTCAGACTGCGACAGGATGGCTGTCTGCTGCCGCTTTTGTATGCGGTCCGGTCCCTGATAGCGTCCCTCGCGTCGTTGCCGGACAGACGATGGACAGCGGAACGTTGACGCATGCGCAGCTTGGACAGCCACACTAGTCCGCGTACGGCATCGACCAGGGCAGCAGGAAAATCTTCTTTGCCGTTGAACAGCCGGGGATGCGATTGCTACAAAGCAGAAGGCATGTTAGCTTGCGAGCCCACACCCCGTCAGACTGCGACAGGATGGCTGTCTGCTGCCGCTTTTGTATGCGGTCCGGTCCCTGATAGCGTCCCTCGCGTCGTTGCCGGACAGACGATGGACAGCGGAACGTTGACGCATGCGCAGCTTGGACAGCCACACTAGTCCGCGTACGGCATCGACCAGGGCAGCAGGAAAATCTTCTTTGCCGTTGAACAGCCGGGGATGCGATTGCTACAAAGCAGAAGGCATGTTAGCTTGCGAGCCCACACCCCGTCAGACTGCGACAGGATGGCTGTCTGCTGCCGCTTTTGTATGCGGTCCGGTCCCTGATAGCGTCCCTCGCGTCGTTGCCGGACAGACGATGGACAGCGGAACGTTGACGCATGCGCAGCTTGGACAGCCACACTAGTCCGCGTACGGCATCGACCAGGGCAGCAGGAAAATCTTCTTTGCCGTTGAACAGCCGGGGATGCGATTGCTACAAAGCAGAAGGCATGTTAGCTTGCGAGCCCACACCCCGTCAGACTGCGACAGGATGGCTGTCTGCTGCCGCTTTTGTATGCGGTCCGGTCCCTGATAGCGTCCCTCGCGTCGTTGCCGGACAGACGATGGACAGCGGAACGTTGACGCATGCGCAGCTTGGACAGCCACACTAGTCCGCGTACGGCATCGACCAGGGCAGCAGGAAAATCTTCTTTGCCGTTGAACAGCCGGGGATGCGATTGCTACAAAGCAGAAGGCATGTTAGCTTGCGAGCCCACACCCCGTCAGACTGCGACAGGATGGCTGTCTGCTGCCGCTTTTGTATGCGGTCCGGTCCCTGATAGCGTCCCTCGTGTCGTTGCCGGACAGACGATGGACAGCGGAACGTTGACGCATGCGCAGCTTGGACAGCCACACTAGTCCGCGTACGGCATCGACCAGGGCAGCAGGAAAATCTTCTTTGCCGTTGAACAGCCGGGGATGCGATTGCTACAAAGCAGAAGGCATGTTAGCTTGCGAGCCCACACCCCGTCAGACTGCGACAGGATGGCTGTCTGCTGCCGCTTTTGTATGCGGTCCGGTCCCTGATAGCGTCCCTCGCGTCGTTGCCGGACAGACGATGGACAGCGGAACGTTGACGCATGCGCAGCTTGGACAGCCACACTAGTCCGCGTACGGCATCGACCAGGGCAGCAGGAAAATCTTCTTTGCCGTTGAACAGCCGGGGATGCGATTGCTACAAAGCAGAAGGCATGTTAGCTTGCGAGCCCACACCCCGTCAGACTGCGACAGGATGGCTGTCTGCTGCCGCTTTTGTATGCGGTCCGGTCCCTGATAGCGTCCCTCGCGTCGTTGCCGGACAGACGATGGACAGCGGAACGTTGACGCATGCGCAGCTTGGACAGCCACACTAGTCCGCGTACGGCATCGACCAGGGCAGCAGGAAAATCTTCTTTGCCGTTGAACAGCCGGGGATGCGATTGCTACAAAGCAGAAGGCATGTTAGCTTGCGAGCCCACACCCCGTCAGACTGCGACAGGATGGCTGTCTGCTGCCGCTTTTGTATGCGGTCCGGTCCCTGATAGCGTCCCTCGCGTCGTTGCCGGACAGACGATGGACAGCGGAACGTTGACGCATGCGCAGCTTGGACAGCCACACTAGTCCGCGTACGGCATCGACCAGGGCAGCAGGAAAATCTTCTTTGCCGTTGAACAGCCGGGGATGCGATTGCTACAAAGCAGAAGGCATGTTAGCTTGCGAGCCCACACCCCGTCAGACTGCGACAGGATGGCTGTCTGCTGCCGCTTTTGTATGCGGTCCGGTCCCTGATAGCGTCCCTCGTGTCGTTGCCGGACAGACGATGGACAGCGGAACGTTGACGCATGCGCAGCTTGGACAGCCACACTAGTCCGCGTAAGGCATCGACCAGGGCAGCAGGAAAATCTTTGCCGTTGAACAGCCGGGGATGCGATTGCTACAAAACAGAAGGCATGTTAGCTTGCGAGCCCACACCCCGTCAGACTGCCAAAAGACTGTCAAAATATCATTTGACACGATATGCTGAAACCGCCGCCTTACCTGCCGCATCAGCAAAAGACGTCGCCCGTTCATTCTATGCACAACTTTGTTCTCCGCCATGGCGCCCCTCGTAAATTGCTGAGTGATCAGGGTCGCGTATTCCTCTTGGACGTGCTGCAGTCACTCGTATCGGAATGCCAAATTATTCACCGCACAACTACCGCTTATCACCCATAGACGAATGGCTTAACAAAACAATTCAACAGAACTCTTGGTGACATGCTATTAATGTATGTGGCGTCAGACCACTCCAACTGGAATCTTGTACTTCCGTTCGTCGCATACGCATATAACACTGCCTCCCAAGCCCTTACCGGGTTCTCACCATTCTTTCTACTTTACGGCCGCCGGCCCTCCAGCACCATACATACGGTTCTCCCGTACCGGCCGGACCCTGCCGACTGCTCACCTGTTGTTACGGTCGCTCAGCACGCCGAGAAATGATGACAACTTGCGCGTTCGTTGACGTCTGCTCAACAGCGTCGCCAAAAACAGCGTCATGACCTCAAACCACCTGCTCACCCTTTCGCCATCGACTCCCTCGTGTGGCCTTGGGTCCCGCCTGTTGCTGCTCATGGCCTTTCGTGGAAGCTCCTTCCCAAGCACCACGGACCCTACCGCAAACATCACCAGTTAATTACGTTGTTGAACCCGTGTCGCCATCTTCCGATCTCCGTCGTCGCGGGCGTGACACTGTACACATTGACCGGCTCAAGCCGTACTACGATCCGCTGAACTCTCCTTATGTCGCCAGAATGGCTACTCTTCCATACCGGGGGGGGTGATTGTGAGAAAGAAAATCGGCACTGCTGAACAGTCCCGTTGCCATCGTGTGGCTCGTACCCAGTTCGCTCTCGGGCGACGCCCTACCTGCTGGTGCTGCGTTTCTCGCTGCCGCTCGACGACCCAAATAAACCCCCTTTACAATATATATATATATATATATATATATATATATATAGTGTTTCTCGTACCACGCCGAATTTATGCGGTTCTATTTCGACCCAAGATAGAAACGCGAGAGCGTTAAGGGCCCCGTGTCGCAGAAAATCCGGCGCCGGCATCGGCGTTAACCATACGCGTCTGGCGGAAATAATCATGCCGCGCCACATCATCCCGAGCCACCCCGACTAGACAGACCCTTTGCGTGGTGCAAGGCTTTAGTGCACAAAAATTGAATTTCTCAAAGTAAAATCTGTCAGAGATATCGTAAAGTACGACTTAAGCACAACCTACAGGCTTGATAGCGTCGCACTGTAATTTCAATATATGAGAAAAAAAAGCCTGATAAGCAGCCAGAGATCTTTGAATGCTTCGCTTAAAGGCGAAGCTTAAGCGTCCTCCAATTCTGATGGTGTTTCGCTGTACTTTGGTTCTAGGCAAAATTGAGGGGAATGTTTAAAACCGAGACTTACTAAATTTTAGACACGCGCGCTTATCGGGCAACAGTAAACAATTTAAAAAATAATGAAGGTCCTAGGGCCTTCACATTTTAATATAAGATGGCCTAAATTGCTCCTGTAAAATGTCTTCCTAGCAATGCAGTTGTGTTTAAAAGTGAAGCCGACTTGAAGGTAATCAGTGTAAGCTTGGTCTCTGTAAGCTGGCTCTCCCATGTTGTGTGTTGCAGTGAAGCCTACTTATAAAGAAAAAGGCGGCAGATTCCACGCCTTGTGGGAATCGATGTTATGCAAAGCAGTGCGAGGGGAGCCTACCAAGTTTACGAAACGACCATGATAGCACCTAGACGTAGGCGGCTGTTTCATGACCTACATGACACGCATGTCATGACATTCAGGTTATGATTCCTCAGGAGTCCCTTTAGTTACGCCTAAGAGACCTTAAGGCGAAAGCCTTACTCATGCTTCTGACTATGACTTCGACCATGAAACTTTAGCCTTTTCCTTCCCTTAGTACCACATCCGAACCCATTCCATTGGTTTTATTGCGATAGCAATTATATGGGCACTCAAACAGGACTTCTGCCGTCACCGTCGCCTAAGGTTCAGTATGACATCAACGGCGATGAAATCGTTGCCGCGCGCCGGACGCTGTATGTGCGAGTGAAAGGGCGCGGGGGACGCGCGATTTCACGGGGAGCGAACGCACGGCGGAGAACAAACGCTCGTTCTGCGCCGTGCTCCCTGAAGGGCTGCAGAATTAAGCGTCTCTTTCCTCCATTACAATCACCATATATATAGAGTGCAAATGCGACATCTTCCATCGCGCGAAAGGTCGTGGGGGGACGGGATGGAGGGGAGCGACGTTTAGCTGCGGCACCAAATGCGTATTTATATAAAAACGTTGTGAGGCGAGAAGGTGGTAAAGACTTCCGACGCTGCTCGACGAGTTTCCCGTTCTGATCTCGTCGAACCTCCGAGCCGCCCCCAGACGCCCTAACAGTCAGCAACGCCGCGCGCGTTCGTTGCGAACGTGGGCAAAACGGCGACGTTGTCGACAACAGTTGCTGGTGCTGCTGCATGTCCAAGTTTATAAATCTGATAAAACTACTATCCTTACTCCGTATAGCTCGCCTACTAAGTTGCCATCGCAACTGATGCTTCGCCTTTCGGGTGAAACTGCGACATTATTTTTGAGTGTTAAACTTTTTTCGCTGAGTTATTGTCATTTTCGTTGAGTCATGGTCATGACTATGGCTTCTACCACCATCCTTTGTTGCTTCCTTCACTTAGTACCCACGTCCGAATCAATTTCAGTGGTTTTTGAGTGTTAATCGTTTTTTTCTTGTTTTATTTTGGCTGCGTCATTGCATTTTTGCAGAGTCATGCTCATGGCTATGGCTTCTTCCACCATCCTTTGGTGTTTCCTTCACTTAGTACCCACGTCCGCATCAATTTCAGTGGTTTTTGAGTGTTAATCTTTATTTTGCTGACTCATCGTCATTTTTGCTTAGTCATGCTCATGACTATGACTTCGACCATGAAACTTTAGCCTTTTTCTACACTTAGTACCACATCCGAACCCATTCCATTGGCTTTTGAGTGTTACTCTTTTTTCGCTGAGTAATGCCGTTTTGCTGAGTCATGCCTATGACTATGCCTTCTACCATAATCCTTTAATGTTTCCTTCCCTTATTACCCACGTTCGAAACCATTTCGGTGGTTTTTGAGTGTTAAATGTTTTTTCGCTTGGTCACTGTCATTTTTGCTGAGTCATGCTCATGACTATGGCTTCTACCACCATCCTTTAGTGTCTCCTTTACTTAGTACCCACGTCCGCTCAAAGTCCGCTCAAAGTGTAACGCTCACAAACCACTGCAGTGGGTTCCACTGCAGTGGTTTTTGAGCGTTACACTTTTTTGCTGAGTCATTCAATTTACAAAACAGGTCCTCGTTTGCGAACATTTTATAGAGCCTATTTCGGCGTCTATCGTGCCTAAAATACAGCGTTAAGGGCCTGTTTGAAGCACCTAAAGCCTGCATTGATGTTGCCTAAAAACCCGGCCTATAGTGATGAGATTCCGCGTCACAGACGCGACGCAAGATCAGCAGCGCACGTAGTCTGTGTATTACTTTCTCCTTGCGTCTTGTGCTGTAGGGTGACGGACATCACCTTTGTCCACCCTTAGCTTGCGAGTAAGCTTGGAAAGAGAGCTATAACGATGGACGACTACAATGCCTCCTAAAGCAACCATTTTCGAGAACGTCAGCCAAAGGCCTCTTATATGGGGAGGACGACTTGCTTAATTTTACATCTATGCATATAGAACCTAAATCACTGTTAATTCTTGTATTTTCTTCTCGTTTGCCTAACTCTTTCCGGTAGAAAAGCTTTTTTTATTTTTTATTATTTTTTCTATGTCAAGAAGCAATAACATGTGCCAACAAAGCTTACAAAACAAAACTGCATTGAGACGCGCTTTGTTTGACGACTTATAGTATATATATACTTGCGAGCGACGTGGCCAATACAAACTAACGGCTAACGCCGGCAGATGCTTAAGGCAAATGGAGCAAATGCAAAAACTGCATGAAGGCTCCACTCTCTTGCCTAACACCTCCATAATCTCACTCTTAGCCTTGACTATTGAAGATTGTCGATACCGCCGACAGGACCCGCCTCTCATTTTGCGCATAATTACTGATGCGCGGGAGAGCCAACGGCCGCGCATTCTACGTAGTTTCTTTTTCTCGATTACTTTTTTTTGGAGCACCCTTTTGCGGCACAACACTAACGAACACACAAGAGGAGGATGAACGGATAGTGAGAAATCGGAACACACGTGAGGTCACAGTTGGCCCAGGTTAATCGTTTTCCTCACGCGAATGTTTGTATGGTGTGCATATGCCACTCTACGACGTCGGGCTACCCTGGGTTCTTTGCTCTTCGGCGTCACGTGCACTTCGTCTCGTGACCGCGTGTGGCACGAGCAACGATCTCTCTAGGGCGACACATGTCGGACGCACACGCGGAGGAGGCAATTTTAACGCTACAGCGTTAAGGCGTGGCGCAGAAAATCCGTTGTCGGCGTCGGCACTGGCGTCCCGTGAGCGAAAATTGCTGTATATGGACATTTTCACAAACCGACGTTTGAGTAGCGCCATTGCCCGACGCGCGCGACGTCTAGCGTCAGAACATCTTATGTCGCCATTATGGACTGTGAGCCTTGCGAGAGCAGGCCGGCCGCACTTCGGTTGTGTGATCTTCACCGCGCATTATTTGGATTGTTTTCTTCCGCTTCACTTGTCTTGTACCGCTTGACTTGTTCTAACATGTTTCACGTGCTCGCGTGGGCGCTCAGTGTGGTGTGCCATGGCAACAGCAAGCCCAGCCAGTGGATGTGGTGTTTCGTCGTCGGTAGCGGCGGCAGCAGCGTCTGCTTCGTCAATACTGCTTCGTCGGTATATTTCATTGTTATTGCTGGGCACATGTGACCGTGTCGTCGATTGAATCTGATCACCATTACGTTTCGCGATTGAGGGTTGCCTCATTTAGCGAAAGCAGGCGCGTACGTAGCTGTCGGGCGATGCTTAGGACCAGGCGCCGGCTACCCGACGACGCGTGTCAGTGGTTGGTAGATATGCGGTGGTTACTCCATACGCTTCCGACGCCACTGAACAGCTCAATCATGCAAAATTTATTGGATCTGGTGCAGTGCAGGGTGCTTATACCCAAATCTCAAAGCATACACGCGCGACAGAGAACACAGATGCCGGCGCAACTGATACAGCCCAGGTGCTAGATTTTTGTTTTTAGTATTTAGTATTTATTTAGTTATACATACTGTCAATCCCAATATGGATTATAACAAGACTTGTTATAAAGATGTATTTGTTTACCTATTTTTTACGTTTGTTTACCTGGAATGACTTTTCTTTCGAATGTCTGAGTTTGAAACAAGCTTCGCTCACGGTGAACCTTAACGTAGATCGTGCGTGAAGTTTGTATTGAAGATATGGCGTACGGCAAGAATTGTACGTGTGTGCTATCTCTGAAGCGAAATGAGCCAATAATAATGCAGCGTTAGGGCCATCTCTGCTCTTTCTCTTGTTTCCCTTACACCGTCTCACTGTGCTATGTTTATAATAAAGTAATGTCGAGTCTTAACAATTGTGGAATAAATACATATGCATATGACTGTAAACCACTACTCGCCGTGAGTTAAAAGCGCTTAGTGGTGAGCGAAGCGGTCACTGCACGCACGTAAGTATTTCACTTGATCGACTGTGCGACGAATTTTTTTTTCATTACTGTTATTCTTGCAAGCATGATGCTATTTTCCGCATGCCCATGCGAATATCGTTTTGTACGTTCTCACTTGCGCGGGCTCATTTCGCGCGTTTCTACGCCACGCACAGTTAACGCATTACGGTTTCCGAAATCTAGCATTGGAGCTGGGCCACGCTGATGAGGTGGACACGTTAGTTTTTGCATTCTCTCGCTGCCCAAGCACATAGACAACACTCAAAGATGGGTGAGCTCCATGCCGCACCACACTGTTGAAGTTAATTACCTTTATGGGCAGGGCCACGCAGGGTGCGTGTAAACGCAGAGACAATGATTTGGTGGACACAGGGTCTGCATACATCTTCCATAGGACACGATTTTTCCAGATCGTTGCGAAGTGTATTTACCGACTAGTTCTCTCGCTGAGTGCTTCAATTTGTCTTATATCGGTGTCACACGGCCGCTTCTGATAGCGATCGAGATCGATCTGGATCGGAATGTTCGACCTCGATTGGCTCCCTTCCGCAGATTGAGCAAAGAAGTCAATCGCGACCAAGAAATTCGACCCAGATCGGGCTCGATCACGATCAAAAGTGCGCCGTGTGACCCCGTATTAGGCACTGGTATGAAGTCGTGTTTTAAAGAGTAAGAAATGTAGTCTCCGCCACTACATACGAGAAAATATTGCATCGAAGAGCTAACAATTCTCGCAACCTATTGGGAAATGTGCCGAAAAGGGTTTACCAAAATGCGCTATATTACTGAAGTGTGCATTCGTTCACATTAGACTGAAATGCCAAGTCCTCAGGTGATGCAGGAAACCGGCGAAACGTGAACATATCACATCGGCAGTGGTCTCGCGGAGTGCTGTGTTGTGGACACACTTAGTCCCCAAAATCGTTATTTTCCGCTGGTTGTTTGTGTACCCATAAGCTGCATAGTGCTGGCCTGTAGCCTTTCGATGAGTATATATGCCATGATGAGTATACGAGCCTAAGTCATTCGTGACAAAAATAAACGGAAACATCGGAGGAAAGCTACCACTCCGCAGTGCAAGCGCAAGGCAAGCTCACAGTCCAGACCAAACAGGCAACACTGGCGCATACTCTCCACGCCAGACCGTCGGAAGCGCCCTCGTGAAGACGTCTATATACAGCAGTGAAGTTCTTCTTCTATCGCTAAAGCTTCTCATACCTTATTTTACACTTTTTACAAAGTTTTTCCTCGGGATTTTGAGAATGGCAGCCCACAAACAAATGTCATGAAACAAAAAACCTTTTACAGCGAAGCTGTTCATGGCTAGGGTTACGTGGATTTTTCGTGTGCGTAAGCAAAACCTCAGGTCTCGCGCGAACGCGCTCGTGCCACTGCTCACGCGTTCGTCGTCGTCGTCTTCTTCCACAGATGGGTCGTCCGCGTCCCTTGGACAGGGCTTAAAGTCTCCTTTCAGTGGAGCGGGGGGCCCTCATAGGGTGGTGACCATATGTATGGCATAGAATAGAAGCACGTAGTAAATATAATAATAAGTAGTGCCCCGGACATAGCACTACTGGCAATAAACTAACCTCCAACGCCTGCCGAAGGGGCGCCAAGTCCCTCCTTAAAGAAATGGAGAGGGGGCGCTCCCCACCGGGACCCCCTGACTTTAAGCAATGCTTATATTGGTGCAGGACAAATGAATGCAGTAGCCAATATTGTGTCGACAATTGACAGAGCAATTCGCATAATTAACTCCAAAACCTTCTTTCAAAGGACTTCGCTTCGTTGTTGTCTTTTTTTTTCAATTACAGACCAAAGCCACTGCAATTTTATCATGTTGGGACTCGGGGTAGCGTTTGGGCCGGTGATCCTTCAGCCAAATAGATAATAAGTACGTCCGGAAGTAAGAACGAGAGAAAAAAAGGGTTCAACTGATACGCCTCTTGCAACTGATATGCCATGACTAAACAGCAGAGCAGGAATTTGTTCGCCGATCATGTTGGGGCACCTTGGCGAGTCGCATGTTACAGGCACAAGAGCGCTTGAGTGCGGAGGGATGGTCGCATCGTCATCGAATATACGTAAATGCTCACGTCTCTGATCGTCACAGAGTACGGCCAAATCTGCGTTCATCCAAAACGTGACCGACCTGTCCAGAATGTTTATAATAGCACCATATTCGTGCAGGAAATCCATTCCCAATATCACGTCTCTGCAGCACTCCAGCAAAATAACGGAAGTTCCAACAAACGTCGAGGTACCGATAACAATTCTGGCCGTGCATTTGCCTGTAGGGATCATCAGTTCACCTCCCGCCGTTCTTAATTATGTGGGGACCAGTCCATGATGTCTTGACTTTATTAAGGCTACCAGAGAGTTTCTGGCTGATTATAGAGAAATCGGCTCCAGTATCTACTAACGCGGTTGCTGGTTGTCCGTCTATGAAAACAGCGAGGCCGGCACTTATGACTTCCCTTGGGGTCGGCAGAGGCATGTTCTCCGCTCGCACAGATAGTGTTGGGGGTGTTGAAGCATTTCGACGGTCGGCAACCTCCCCCCCCCCCCCAAAAAAAAAGGGTCGCTCTTGTTAGTTTCCTCGACGAGGGCTAGGGGACCTGCCGCCCCTGACTACATCGGCGTAACTGCGACCTTGCGGCGAAGAGCTCGGTGCAGGTGACGGAGAGCGGGGTCGACGAGTGAATGGATGTCCTTGTGGAGCAACATCGTCACTGTAGCGCCTGTTTTCGAAGCGAACTCGAGGAAAGGTGGGTGGAAAGCTGTGGTATCCGGGGTTACGATACGGGCAAAAACGGTAAACGTGGCCGGCTTCTCCACAATTAAAGCACAAATACGGCGGTCGACGGTGCGCCACATATCCGTCCTGCGAACAAATGGTCGACTTGTGGGCGTCCTCTGCGGCCAAGCTGCAGTTGCCTGCGGAGGGAGGTAGGCTGATGTTTCCACAGGTAAACTAGGTGGCGCGGTCAGTGGCTGCGCGCTGTACGGTGGGGAAGGCGGCTCGTTGAAAGGACGAGCCATTGGTGATGAGTTGTAGGCTGCTGCGGGAGGAGGACGACGAACAGCCGATGCGTAGCTCACAGACCGTTGGTCCGGTAGGGATTCGGGCAACGAGAATGCCTGTCTGATTTCTTGTCGCACAACTTCTGCTACAGAAGCCCCGACTGACTCCTGCGGGGTAACAAGGAGGTTGCGAATCTCTTCAAGAACAACCTCCCGGATGAGCTCACGAAGCGAATATTCATTGCCGGCTGCAGCGTGAACGGAAACGTTGCTCGAGGCGTTGTTTGGGCGATCGTAGGGTCGGCAACGTTGTTGCAGTGCTCGTTCGATGGACGTAACCTCCGAGATGAATTCGGCAACGGTTGTCGGTGGGTTGCGATGAAGACCGGCGAAAAGTTGTTGCTTGACGCCTCGCATCAGATGGCGGATTTTCTTTGCTTCAGGCATCTCTGGGTCAGCGCGGCGGAACAGGCGGGTCATATCCTCCGCAAACATGGCGACGCTCTCATTCGGTTTCTGGATGCGTGACTCGATTAGTTGTTGGGCAGAATTGTGACGATCGTTCTTTGCGAAGGTGGTGGAAAGCTGCTGTCGAAACTCATTCTAAGAAGTCAGTGTGGTTTCCCGATTCTAGTACCATGTACTAGCGCTGTCCGCCAGGACGAAGTAGACGCGTGCGAGTTTTTCTTCTGCAGTCCACCGATTCGCCTTGGCGACTCGCTCTTTTTGCACGAGCCATTCTTCGACGTCCTCGTAAGCATCACCATGGAATGTCTCGGGAGTCGGAGGATACTGCAGAGTCACCTCAGAAGGTCCTGCGGTTGCCATCTCGTTAAGCCCCAACAACAGGCATGCGTCAGCACGCTTCAGCGCGCGCCGACAAGCGAACGCGTCGCTTCGCGTCGGCTGGCGGAAAAGGGCGCGCAACCACAGGTTACAAGCATAGACGCTCTCAAGATACAAGCTCTGACGCGTGCCTACGGTGGCTAGATCGGTAGGTATGCCGGCCGAGCGTAGTTCAGCACTTCTCCGCATCATGACGCAGAAGTGGCGCTGCGGACAGTATAACGGCTGAGCTGCGCGCAACATCGGCTGCGCTGTGTAGACGAGCAGCGTGTTTGATAATATCGCTGCATCTGCTCTACCTGTGAAGTACGCGCTATACAATGCCGTTTTGAGCAGTGTAGGCAAAGCCAGAATAGGGAATTTGTTACTGTCGTCTAAGAAGACACGATATGCTCAATTCTAGCTTGGCGATTAGTCACATTTATTGGTATAAACGCGGCGCTCCAGCCCATTGCATTAAATCCGTAGATGCATTTTTTCCATGTACAAAACAATACTGCAGTGGTTTTATGCGGTATATGGAAACGTGTTTATGTGATATTTAGTGAGTTATAATGTTTCAATTTCGAGAAATCCAGCTATTGTGTTTATTGCTGCCTCAGTTACGGTATTTAAACTGTTACGAGACGAATTGTGTTGGTAAGTGCATATGGTTCACTGTTTGGTTGCAATAAAATAAAGCAATACGTCTTGGGCTAGATTCATGAATATGTTTAAAATACAAGAAGCGCTCTCATAACTTCAGTAAGCAGACGCACCAACATAAATAGCCCAGCACCGGCAAGGTCGCAAGGTTGGTCCACCACATCATAACATTATTCACAGCACACGCCTCCGCTGCAGGTGATTCCTCTTCTCCCTGTTGCTTTCGTGCGCCATGTTCTTGCCCTTGATAAGAAAGTAAAGGCATGTAGTTGAATAGAACTTCCGAACATCGTTTGTGAGCTCTTTCTTGTGCCGTTCACAGCTGACCAAATTCGGAGAATCCATCTGCAGAAAGGATGCAAAGTCGGCGATACTGTCCCTTCGTAACTCATTTAAACTGAAGCACAGCTTGAAAGCGCCTTCGAGCGATGCTACCGGATTTTTTTAGTGCTTTAGAAGGGAGCAACAGCCCTGACCTACTGATTGTGTTGAATTCAGTAATGTCCCTGAGCAATCGCAACACTTGGTTCTTTGTAGGAACTTTCTTGCTACATAGCCTGCTATAGAGAATATAAGCCTAGAGTCACTTTTCTTTTCCCTGTAGCAGCGCAGCGGAGTTCGATGTCGCCGGCGCTGAGCACCTCATGTGCGGCTTGCAAATTTCCAATGTCGATCGAGGAGCTCATCGACGTACGCTTTTCGGTGTACGGCTTGCTCATTAACGTCGCCGATATTGAGCAAGCTACTGAGCAGTCCGGGGGGAACATTTCCGCTGTCAGACGACGGAACATTTCCGCTGTCTTTCTCACAAATTTAGAGCCTGAAGCCCGACTTGCTGCAGTTCGTAGCGAAGCAGTAAGTCTCCTTGGTGGTCTCCTTTGGTGGAGTAATGCCGCCGCTAATCTCGTCGGTCATTTTTCCAAGCTGGAACATTCCACATCGCTTAGGAACTTGCAAACAGTACAAGAGACGCGGAGCTCTTCACCTTTGAAACTGAAACGAACAGACGACATACAACTATTCCAATACGGGCTTTATTTTATTTTATTTTATTTTGCTCGCCGCCAGCCCCCGTAGCAGACGACGCGTGCTGCGAAACCGTTCTACTGACCGCAGCGCCAATTTTGCGTCATGACGCGGACAAGCGGTGAACTACGCTCCAGACGCGCCGGTCGGCACACCTACCCATCTAGCCACCGTAGTACAGTGTACTAGAAGGGGCAGTGCAGCGGGCGGCTATCTCCGCGTGGCTCCGGCGGCGGCGTCAGTAGCGGCGGCGCTGCGATCGACCACTCTTGAAGAGAAGCAGACGACACACCCGCATCTACTGCGACGGTCGTATATGCTTGGCGCAAGCTGGAAACATTGTTCAGATTTTTGCCCGTAAGCACTTAGTTTATTTAGTCAGTATTGTCTGCTTATGATAAGAAAATGCAATGCGTACTGCTTTTTATTCTTTTTTTGCCACAGAAACAAAAGCGTCTCTGAAATGACTATAGCGCGTCTATCCTCGCCGCTTGAATCTTGCCACGCTCTCTAGAATACGGGCAGTTTGGATCACAATTGAATCCCATCCAAATGAACTTTTTCAACACGTTCAGCAATCAGAATCGAGTTTGTTAAGCTTACAGAGCTTGAGGGCGCAGACGAGTCTACGATCGCGAGTGAGCAGATTCGGACTGTACATAATCGCAATCGGCTGGCCGCGTGACAGGGGAATTAAACGTAGCTAGTCCCTGCAACAACGAAAGCAAGTTTAAATTAAGCAGGCACATTGTACACTCGTTATCTCCTTGGCTACAGCTTTTTTTTATTTTTTTTTTTGGGGGGGGGCGGGGGTTACGTGCCAGAACCACGATCTGATTATGAGGCACGCCGTAGTGGGGGACTCCGGAAGTTTGGACCACCTGGGGTTCTTTAACGTGCACCCAATTCTAAGTACACGGGTGTTTTCGCATTTCGCCCCCATCGAAATGCGGCCGCCGTGGCCGGGATTCGATCCCGCGACCTCGTGCTCAGCAGCCCAACACCATATAGCCACTGAGCAACCACGGCGGGTCTTGGCTACACCTTTCAATGACACGTTAGGTGACGGCCTTGAAAAAAAAAGAGGGAAAAAAAAGAAAAAAAACTGCGCCAATGAATAACGTCGCGCAGAATCAGCTGGACTCATTGCTGTTGAAGCGAGCTGAAAGCTTCACGAATTAAAAAGCTACACAGGAAACATTCATGCACTGGCGCTCTTTGGCCACATCTGGCTCTTGCGCCAATAAACCACAATAATAATCAAACATTCATGCACGAATTGAAAAAAGTCACATACGTCCACAGAAGCAATTTATTCTGAAAAAAAAATCAGTGAAATTCAGCTGTTAAACCATATGTCCCACCCGCAAAGTAAACACAAACGAACAGAAGATAGCACAGCAATGATGCCGGAAGCCAAATGGCAATTCCAGTGAAATGGCAAAGCAGCTAAACGAGCGACAGAATTTCACAAAAGGCAAACAAGCTCATGGTCTGTGCAATCTGCAACTAAATGCTAACAATAAGGTATCATAGAGTATGAGAACACATATACAAGGTAGGGCACAGAACATTGAAATCTGGAATAGTTTTCCACACTAATGCAGTGACAGCATTGCCATGGTAATGGGCAACAAATGAACTACAAATGTGCAGCTGCTTGCTTTGCTTCAGCAAATCCACACAATTAGCAAGGTGAAGTGAAAAAAAAAATAACAGAGCAGGTTAGGGAGACAAAAATAAAACACGCGATATGATAGTTACACTGCACCTAGTTTGACCTGCTTATATAGCTAAGGTTTTTGGCTGAATTACGCTTCCTCAGCAGTTTGAATTTCTTTTCGCCTTTCACAAAAAAGTGCAGTCTCATGATAACATAAAACCCGACCATAGGTGCAGTTAAGCTATTTTCATGGTCTTGGCAACCGACCTGCAAGGAGGAAGCATGAGGTATCATGTGCAAAACATCCATGATATATTCACTGTGAAATTTGCGCCCGCTGAAGCAGTTGGTAAACACATCTTCGGACCTCCATTTTTCTCACGTTTCTCTTTAGAGGCAAGCGCTTGCTTAAATGTGGGATGGTGGGAACAGCGCCCGAGGGATCGTTGGCGTCCCCCGCGGAATCCGTATCTCCGTGCCATTAATCCATTGCACATAGTCTCTAACCATTGAATAAAGAACCTCTAACGATGAAGCATAGCTCAAAATGTAATTCACACACTGCGGAATCATGTGTAAGCCTCTTATCGCATCTGTGCAAATTACGTTCCCAAACGCTTCTTCGCTCCGGGTCTGCGGGCGCTTTCAACAGTGAAAACTTTCTTTGCTTCGCGAGTACCCTGCGCTGCACCCAGCGGCGAAACAATGGTTTAAGCGTTGCTTAGGAGCCATTCGCGCGCTTTAGCACCACACATTCAGAGAAAAGCGGGAGAAACAGCACCTAACAAGCGCCATAGCAAGCGCTTCCAAGCCACGAAGCAAGCAACCGCATTCAAGAGTGGGCGATTGCAGCGCCGCCGCTTCTTTCGCCACCGGCGGCGTCAGGCGCCCTATGGGTCGCTGGCTGCGCGCGCTGCACTTCCCCTTCTAGTACACTGTAACCGTAGCGTCAGAGAGGCTAGAAGGTTAAAGTAGCGTGCCGACGCTCGCTCCTCGGCTGCGGTGCACTGTTGCTTGACCATTTTGTCTTCAACCGTCCAAGTGCGGCCTAAAACAGCCATCTGTAAACTGAGCTTGAAACAATAAGTTAATTATCTATATGCTATTTCAGATATAAAAACACGTTTGATTAATGAATGTACGCCTGCCGCAACGGTTTCCTTGAAGTAACATAACAGCACAAGCTATCGACATCAGCGATTGCGTTCGCGTTGTCGTCTGCAAGATCGCTTTGCAAAAACCTTAACGAGCATGGCATGTCACATCAATAGCTCTCGTACGATCTTTTTTTTGTTTTGTTTTTTGTAGTTCGTTGCACAGCCAACTACGTAAGAATAAAGTTTGCAAAGTATCATTGAAAAATCTGTATTATAAATATAATTATGCGTGTTGGTGCATGAAAGAAACGCGTAAGTGGGTTATGAGAAAATAAAAAAAAAAGAATTGAGACACCTGTGGCGCTCACAGAGACATTTAGAACAGTCAAAATTTACTAATTTCGTAGCTTGTCTCCCGATTTTCGTTTCTGTCTAATCTTTCCAATGGAACATTTAATTTTTCTAGGTTGTTTTGAAGCATCAACACTGCATCGGGAGGCCTTCACATTGAGCGGCATTGAGCGCATTGCTGGAAATGTTTTCACTGTGTTGAGGATAGGATAGGAATGAACTTTATTTGTCCAGCGGTTAAGGCTGTTGGTGCCCGGGGCTAGGCTGCCAGGGGTCCATCGCCGGAGAAAAATCTTTCGAGATCCTCGGCAATGGCCCTGGCCCGCTGGACGGCCCAGTCCTGGTCCTCGTGTGCCTCGCTGAGGAGGGCGGCTTGCCATCTCTCAGCGAGGCGCCCGCCATGTTCTATTGTAACTGCTTTCAACATGTGAAGTCTCTCTTTCTCGACATTGACGAAATAACATACCGTCAAACACTATTAACAGAGAATCGAAGGGTTCTAATAGGTCTCTTTTGTTGCCCTTTGGCAAGTCGTACTCTTGAAGCACTTATTCAAATTTATGGGGCAGCTCATTTGCATAATATGAGAAAAATATATGTAAACAGGTTATGTTTAAAATTTATACACTTCAAGTCACCGCAAAAAAAATAAATACCAGTTTGTTTATTCTTTTCAACCTACAATGATGTTTTGATTGAGAAAGACGTTCAATTTGTTCTGTGAGGCATGTAACAATTGCTGTGCCATATTATTTTATTGCACAACACTGGACATGGTAGCCAACCGTTATTAAACCTCAGAAGAAATTAATGGCACAACGCATTTAACAAGCAAACAGCGTTTTATAACACTTAATTGATGCTTTAAAAATATCACACTATAACAATATTGCACAAAAGCTACTGTAATAAACTAATATACTAGTACATATTTAAAGATCAATTTCATACTACAATACCAATAACCAATCAATCAAATGTTTATTATAGGGCCCAGGAACAGCTAGAGGGCCTTCGTACTGGTGCACTTAAAAAGCAATATGCGAGACATGCAAAATGTACACAGAACACAAATGTTGAAGACAAAACCATGCGAGATAGAGAAACAAATAAGGAAAAGCCAAGAAGGAAGCGTAAACTGCAGTTAATCATACAACGTGATTATCTACATATATACAATACATAGTAAATGAACTCTGAAATATGTCAATGCAGGCACAATTCTTATTATGTTTTTTGGAGTCGAGCCATATATAGGACTGTCTTCAATGGAACAAGGCCAGGCAGAGAATGAGGAATGTTACCTGGTATACTATTGAGTGAGTGACATAACTTTATTTTAAATCCGGCGATTGGGAGGCCCGGGCCTGGGGCCGCCTAGATGGCCACTGGGAGCTGTTGCTCCCGCACGGCATCCATGGCTCGCTGGACGGCCCAAAGTGGGTCTTGGAGTTCTGAGCTGAGCAGCGTGGCCGACCACCGCGCCCGTAGATTTTCCGGGGAGACTGCCATTTTTTCTTGATATATTGTGCATCCACACAACATGGGTTGAAGGGTGGCTCTAGCAGACTTGCATAGCTTGCATATATCGCTGGCGTATATCTCGGGGTAGAAAGTCTTTAACTGCACGGGACTCACATAGGTTTCTGTTTGTAATCGCCTCCAAGCAACGGACTCAGTTCTGTTCAATTTAGTGTGAGGCGGTGGTAATATTCGCCTCTGATTTTGATAGAATTTTGTAATATCGCTAAATCTTGTTAATCTGTCTTTTTCTCTCCAGATCTCCTCCTCCGCGTTTCCCTGACCAATGGAAGTCACTCCTTGCTCAGCTCGGCGAGTAAGACCTCGAGCTTCGCGGTGTACTACCTCGTTGGGGTTGATCGCGTGAATTGCTGGAGTCGTATGCGCTAGGCACCAGAGCAATTGCCTGCCGTTCTTCTCTGCGTTAGAGAATTTTGCTTTGTTAACTATGATGATGTGCCACGCGTCAGGAGAGATCCTACCCTTAGCATAATTTCTAATGGCCGCCTGAGAATCACTAATTATGTATTGAGAATTTGTGGAGACCAATGCTAGTGCAATGGCTACCTCCTCTGCTGTCTCGGAATGTTTGGTATTAACTGACACGCTTGTAAGGGGTTTTTGGGTGTGATCTACGACTACTGCCACGTAGCTATTTCTGTGTGTGTATTCAGCCGCGTCTACGAAGGCTGCTCTGTCGTCTGAGCCATAGCTTCGGATCCTTTTCTCTGCTCTACTCGTGCGTCTGCCCTTGTTGTAAACTGGATGCATGTTCTTGGGTATATATGTTACTAGGAGTTTGTCGCGAATTTCTCTCGTTATCGTCGTCTTTTCCCCGTACTGATTGTGGTAATTCATTCCTAGCTTGCGTAGTATATGCCGTCCTGTTTTGGTTTTGGTTAGTCGTTCCACCTGGGATGTTTGTTGCGCTTCTATGAGTTCGTCCAGTGTGTTGTGGAGTCCTAACTTTAGGAATAGATCTGTGCTTGTACTGATTGGAATCCCTAGTGCTAGTTTGTATACCTTTTTTATGAGGATGTTAATTTTGGTCTTTTCAGCTGCAAACCAATTGTGGAAGGCTGCTATGTATGTGACTTGACTGATTATGAATGATTGTATGAGCCGTATGATACTTTCTTCCTTCATACCCTGGTGCTTGTTAGTAATTCGTTTGATTAATCTCATGGTGTTCGTTACCTTTGTGTCTAACTTCCTTATGGTTTCCCCGTTTGTACCTTTGTTCTCGATTATTAGACCCAGTACCTTCAGCTGATTTACTATTGGGATATTCCGCCCGTTCTTGGTGTGCAACTTGATTTCCTCATGAGCCTCGTTTCCGTCGTATCCTTTGGGAGGCCTGCCCCTAAGTGTGGGGCGGTATAAGAGAAGTTTGGACTTCTCTGCAGAGCATGTGAGGCCGGTTCCTATGAGGTGTTCCTCTACTGTGTTTATTGCGCTCTGGAGTCGTTGTTCTATTGATCCGTCGCTGCCATCACAGACCCAGATAGTAATATCGTCCGCATATATTGTGTGATTGAGGGACTCTATGTGATTTAGTTTTTCGGGGAGTCCCATCAAGACGAGATTGAACAGCATCGGGGAGATGACAGAGCCTTGCGGCGTGCCGGCCCCCCCGATGTCGATTTCGGGTGACGTGAGTCCACCGACGGAAAAGACTGCTTTCCTATCTGATAGAAAGCTCTTGATATAGTTATACGTCCGTTGCCCTAGTCCAAATCGCTCGATGTTTTCCAATATGGTTGCGTGGTTGGCATTATCAAAAGCCTTTATTGCAGCACGAAAAATTGCGCAGCTTTAGGAAAGTATAATGCCATGGACCACCTTATACAGGAACGAAAAGGTCTGATTTAATAAGTCTTTGAGTGAGTGATGAATAAGTGACTTTGAATGAGTGGCTAACAACTTTATTAATCGAAGGGGTGAGGTATAAGGGAGTCTAGAGGTGTGAGTTGAGGTACATTTGAGAGTGCCGGACTATGGTTGCCAGAATGGCAAAAGTGGTGCTTGAAGACAGATATCAGTTTATTCTGGACGCATTCAGTGAGATCAGAATTAAATTGGCAGGTTGCACCTCAATCTACAGAGACATACTCTAGTAGTGGAAGGCACACAGCAGCATGCGATTTCAGAAACAGAAGAGGTGAGTGGTCATCATGCAATATACGACATACAGTTCGTGAAGCGTGAAGGGCACGTTGTGCATATTTAATGTGTGAACAGAAGCTTAGTGTTTTGTCGAAGTACACACCAAGATCTTTGATTTCATCGCCCCTGGGCAGTGGAACATACCGAAGGGCGTATGAAAATTGTACATGGTGTGTTTTGCGCGTGTAACTTAATACCATAGTTTTGGAAGCATTTAAGATTACCATTATTATTTCTTCACCAGCTCGAGAGTGAGAAAATGTCTTTTAGGAGGTCAATGCAGTCGTGAACACTGTTGACAGTCTTAAATATCCTTAAGTCTTCTGCATACAAAGCCATGCTGTCCATCTATTAAAATGTTCTTAGCACTAACAGAAAGCAGGGAATGCAATACCGATTCAAACACTTTTGACTCAATGCAGCAGATAGATATAGGCCGGTAGTTAGTAACTGCACTCCTATAGCACGCGATTTGTGCACAGGCAATATCCATGCTACCTTCCAAGTGCTAGAAAATATGCTAGACTTTAGAGAACTATGGTAGATGCTTGGGACAACAGGGACGCTTCTATGGAGGAATACCATCAACACCACAAGAAAGGGAAGGTATGAGGCACTTTATACGCTTGAAAACAAGGTCTTCATTGACTGATAGCATAAACACTGTGCCAGGCTCAGAAGAAAGGTTACTTGAAGCATCCTTTAGATCATATAAACAACAGAAATGTTCTGCAAAGGCATCAACAGTGTTCAAGACATCATCACCATTTTCATCAAGAAGACACCTCTTTGGCGCTATCTTTAGAAGAATGACAGCGCATGAAACTCTAGAAATATTTTGAATTATGCTGGCTTGAACACCATCAATGTGGTTGTAGGGCTCATTACAATAATAAAAAAATAATAATAATCTCAGCAGTAACATGGCACTCTAGACAGCTCGCAAGGCTAAAAAAATAAGGCTCATGCCTGTAAGCTAGAGCGTCTAATAGTCAGCCATCTAGAGCAGGAATTTGCTTTAGATGACGCGCTCGCTCGCTCGCTCGCTCGCTCTCTCTCTCTCTCTCTCTCTCACACACACACACACACACACACACACACACACACACACACATGCTTGATCACTTGCACAGCACGTCACACGCACATACAGGCCAACAACTGGGAAGTCGACGGTACTTCAAGAACTGGGAAGTGCGACGAAGTAGTACTTGTAGACAGATATCAATTTATTCTGGACGCAATCAGTGAGGTTCACTGAGGCACAGGAGTGCCGGTTCACTACGGTCGCAAGGAAGGGGAGTCCTAATGGAGAGAAAGCTCTGTATAAGCATGGAGTTGCGGTGTTGGACCGTACAGGTGTGATGGGGCTGAGGCTATCCTGACGGACAGAAGAAGAAATATAAGTGTTTCCAGAGAGCCACACCGCACCCTGCAGAATAGACGGAAAAATGCAATGTTGCGCTGGTATTACAGGGTGCGCCACTTAAGGGCTTTCAGGTGATCCTTGCAGGCTGGCATGAGCTTGCGGCGATCGAAAAGATGGGAATGGAGGGTGCGCGTTGCCCGGCACTGAACAAGCTCAAGTTTGTCAGCGAGATGAGTTTGGTGCGGGGACAGGTCACAAATCCCAGAATGCGACGAGCCTAGTGACTTGTGCGGAAAAGTCGAGAGAAGGGCTGAATATTACAACCAGGGTGGGAAGGGTCAGAACGGTCTTCATAGTGGTTCCACCGAGGGAGTAGGTTGGGTGCACGGAGGTTTTGTTGTGGCTGATACGCATCGCAGCTATTTTTTCAGTGCTAACACAAAGTTTGTTATTGTAGGCCCAGTCGTCCACCTTTACAAAATGTATTTATTTCAAGCGCATATGCTGCGCTGCGTATTGGCATAATGTTGCAGTGCAAGTGTTAACTAGTTAAACACCTTCTGCAAAGATGCATTAGGAACTTGGTTTTGAGTTAATCTTTTTCCTGACTACAGTTTACAGTATCACAGCGGGATGGATTTTAGTGCAAGCTGAAGAGATTTGGGCAGCTTAAGCATACCGACTGCGCAAAGCACTGATGACACCTTTAACGCTTCCCTGCAATGCACTCACACCATCTGCTCTTTCCATAAACAAAAAAAAAATATCAAACGCGCCAATTACAGTTTCACTGACGCAGTACGTGCTGCTTGTCAAGCAGGCATCGAAGCAATCCTGGTATACGCAGCAGCATGCATAAGTCTTGTATGATGCAGGTCCTCCTATGCATTGCACACGGTGCACATAGTGCAAGCAGAACATTTTTTTTTCAAGTCTCAAGTACAAGAACACAAAGACTCAAACATGGAAGTGGTGTATCACATTTCCTTCAGTGTGTCTGCGTTCTTGAGCGCTGCACGAGCGATTTATCCCCAACTAGCCCATAACACACCTGCACTTGAAAGAAGTGAGTGAAGCAGTACTGTGAGCTTGTACTGAACTAGATTTCACATGCCGAATCGAAGAGTGCACTTTAAGCTAAACGGATGGCATGGCTGAAGATGTACGCGTAATTCCCATTGTTCGGCTACTAGTGTCTTTCGCTTTCGCAAGTTATCTTTGACGGTGGAAACAGCACAGAGCTCGCCCGTTAAACCCGAGTCACCCGAGACCACATAATTCACAGACGAAGCACGCCGCGGTTCACCACCTGACGTTCCACACGGTTCACTTTCACCACACCACACACAGCACGAAGTCAGGAGTGCCATATTTCAAATCGCAGCAGCGCAAAACGTAACTGAAATTTTATTTCCTTCGGCAGAGTTTCTCAGCTGGGCTCGTTCACCGACGGTCGAACTCGACGGACGTGCTAGGCCTATGCGCAATGTAAACAACATCGGCGGTAGACGAGTGCTCATTATCCAAACTTCGCGCTTTGAAAGCATGTTTAATTCGTTTCGAGCACAAGAAAATATGCATACAACAAGCACAGGCGTTGCCGCAATCGTGATTCGGTTGGATGTTTTAGCAGACGATCGCACTGAGATCGGCGGAACCCAGCGGGCCGGCAAGTTGGGTTCGGCGGCGTCGTTCGAACGCGGCACGAATTCTCGTCGCACGTCCGCCACCCACGGTCGTGTCGTTGTCGGCCTAGTATCACAACACTGTCTTTAAGAAACACTGTCGCGCGCTACGTGCGTCCGAAGCACTCGGACGATCGTTGGTGTCGGGGCCTCCGCATCGGCGGCCATCATCAGGCGTAGCAGCCAGAGGCTTCGCGGCCTCTGATTGGTGGACGCTGGCGACGGTTTGCAGCCTCTGATTGGTGGATGCCGGCGTCGCGTCGGCTCGCGTCGCTGATTTTCTAGCATCGGCAGCTGGCAAAATCTCCGCGCGTCGGAACGCGTCACCCCGTTCGCGACTGACGCTTTTGACGCATTTGACGAATTGGAGCGTGCCGACGCGTGGCGAATCGTGCCTGTGCTTGAGGCTTTAGGTAGTGGTCCGGTTGGTAGGGAGTTTTCCAAGAGGATTACCTCCGGGCTGAGGCCCCGCAGTCGGCGACTGTAGCAGTGGATAGGAGTGTCTACTGTAAGAACTGGTTGCGGATTTGAACTGGGCGTTTCATTCCGCACAGGAGTTCCGGGCATCAAGGAGTACCCAGCACCCCCACCAGTGTCGCAAGATGCGAAGAACAACACACAGAACGACGGTACGACAACAAACACAAGCTCTATATTAAAGGCCCAATAATAATTGGCCGCGCCAACTTTATCTTCATCGGAGAGAGAGATGCTTGCAGTCGTGTCCCTCACTTCGTTGTCTTCTTTAGTCGTGACAATATTTACACTGGCTCCAAATATGGGAGCCCACTCTATAGGGAACACTTTGAAAGTCTCAGCTCACTACACGTCTGAGCACTTCTCAAAACACGTCGGGACACACCACTGCACCCAAGGTGTCTGCTTATAAAGCAGTCGTTTTCTCTAGTTCCCTATACACAAGGGAAATCCATGGCCTTGATGCGGCCAATCAGCGGGGTCGTATTGCCCACAGAACTCCGCCTCTGATGTCCAACCTTCGAAGCAAGGACGAGGCAATCTGGAAACAGGGGATTCACACTCCTTCCACAAAACCGCTAAAGTCGTCGACTTGGTTTCTTGTTCTCCGTGACGGCCATCTTGCCAGGGTCGGGAGAGTGACCTTCGTGCTGGTCCCCGCTTCCACGAAGGGTGGCGGTTGTGGTCGCTTCGTGAGCTTCTTTGTCATCACGTTGAAATGGAGTCGGTGTCGTTGAAAACTTTTCTGAAACGGAACGTCGCGGCAAAGATGCGGTGATAGTCGACGGGCGATCGCTTCTCTCTTACAGGCTGTCCTCGTATCGAAGGCAGCCGTGCGCCTCAAAGCAACGGACGGGCTTAGGAGAAGGCTTCAAGAAGATGCTTGGCGTTGTTGAAAATGATAGCACGGTTCGGGGGGCTCTCAAATATATCGTTATTTGTGGTCGATGCACAGTTTCGTTACTTGTTGTTCAGGGGCTTAGCATACGCCTTTGTTGCGCAAACTGTTTTGGCGTATTTGACTGTCGACGTGTTCGCTGGAACGAAGCGTACAAGTGCCGAAAATATGACCGACGACAGCATACTGTAAGAATTCTATGCAATTGCCGTTAAATCTTTGCTTGCGCATCGACTCGTCGGAAGCCCTATGAGCCCGGGCTATTTATATAGCCGGGATCGTTCATTCGGCCTGACGAGTGTTCCAAGAAACGAATGGAGTCGAAGCAAACCAGTGCTTACAACGTACCGCGTCAAATGAATTTCCGGGATGCTAGCCCATCTGTAGTTGTAACTTCGCATAAACGGGAACAGCCACTGCGGTCTATTGTCTGCTGGATAAGGGACTGCGGTGAAGGAGCCTGTTTCGAACGCGCTGAATTCGTTGGAGTTTTGACCACGTCTTCTTGCTCCGAGGTATACGCCTTGATGAATCTTTTGTTCCTTGTTCACACCTGTCTGCGGTAGCATGGCGCTTCTGGCAAAACGCGTCGTATAGTAGCATACGCCTATGTCAACTTCACGCGAGCTGAGCTTAACCTCGTTTCTGGGCATTGTTGGACAATATCTAGTCGTTCTTGATGTCTCTGTATCGTGATTTATGTGCCCTTCTTCTTTCTGGGGTTTAATGTGGCATAACCAGTTCTGATAATGAGGCACGCCGTAGTGGAGGGCTCCGGATTAATTTTGACCACCTGGGGTTCTTTAACGTGCACTACAACGCAAGCACACGGGCGTTTTTGCATTTCGCCTCCATCGAAATGCGGCCGCCGCGGCCGGGATTCGATCCCGCGATCACGTGCTCAACAGCGCAACGCCTTAGCTGACTGGGCCACCGCGGCGGGCATTTATGTACCCTTCGATGACATCATTCTACGTTTATATGCGGAAATAAGGGACTTCTGTTAACTTATGGTTAGTCTACCTGGAAATTGGTTGTTTTTGTTTGTTTGTTTGTTTGTTTGTTTATTACAAAACAGCCTTCTGTGCACTGTCTACGGAATAGTTGCGCGATTCGCTTCCGCTAGCTTCTTTTCTTATTACAAATTTGTAAAACATTGTGGGTACAAAAAATGCGCAAACAAAAAAACACTGCCACGCCTATATCGACATCGTGCGAAGAGGAAAGCAAACCTTCCCCACCTGCAACGATATTTCGTTTCTTGATCATAGCTTTCTTTGTCGTTATACTCGGCGCAAGAGTGATTCCGTTTACGTAATCGCCAAAAAATAACAGAACGATTACTTCAAGGTATCAAACGCAAAATTCGCAACCTTATCCCTTTTCCCAGATCGGTTTCCTTCGTAATCGATCCGGGCGGACAGAGAAACGTGGTCTCTGAAGACTTGTGGGACGGGATCACGTTTCTGAAAGAGAATCGTTCGTGCAGTCGGCTACAGCCTGAATACTGTGTCATTTTTGCTTCTTTGAAACTACTCGTGCGTTACGTTGATTGCTTTCAGGAAAGCGTCGACGCGTGGTGAGGCAGGAAGGAGACGATCGCCGACCCGCGTAATCCTTATTAGGGACCCTTCCCACTTCTTGTACTTTGTGCAGTGAACTTCTCCGTTTAAATTATCGCCTGAGCGCGTGCTTGTTCAACGTTACGCCACTTTAGGGGCACATTTCGTCTCGTAACGACACTTGGAATCAATTCGCTGGGCGGCGTTACGGTTCTCTGACCTCTTGTGAAATGCCAGCTGCTCGGTCATTTACTACCGCGTTTTGTCGTTCGCATGGCTGTGGGCTTCAAATCGCCGAAAAGGAAAGAAAGAAAAGAAAGAGAAAAAATGATATGGTACATAAGACGTACGCAAGGATAAGATGGAAGAAAAGATCAAAGTTAGCGTAATATCCTCGTAAATTATGCGCAGGCCTGCGCAGTTGCTTCTATCACAGTGCCTGTGCAGGTAGGTTTTGGACGTTAAATGCTATTAAGATACCGACCGAGTCCTTTTTCACTGGTTTAATTTCAAGTAAAGCCTATTTTGAGCTATGTAGTTGGTTTTAGCGCATTTCAGGATGCTTAGAATGGCCCGACACCGCTAATCATTCCAACGCACTTATGCGTTAAGTAAATCACGTTTGTTGCGTGGCCAAGGAGGCTATTTGAATACTGTACCAGCTGTCCCATCACTGTATTTCCTTTGGGCTCGAAGCCTTGCAAGAAAGCTGTGTTTCCGTCTGTGAAAAAACAGTTACTTCTGACCGAACGCGTGTTCTGGCGCTTTCGGCATTCCACTTTCCTCCCCGCAAGCTTTATAGTCGGCCACCCGCTGTAACTAAAGCCCCTCAATGTAAAATAGCGACACGCTTTGACGAATACCGCCTCCTCCTCGCATGCACTGTCCGAGGCCGACGCCGCATCGGTATTGGCCTAATGGCATCACGTGGGCCGTCGCGGCGCCGGGCGTTGGCTGCGTTTGTTTACGATCGCGCTCCATCGCCATTTTCGCCTGATAAGCGTCTACCGACTGGCGAGAAGCACATGTTGGCGCCGTCGCTCTTCCGTGTTGTTTTGGTTTTCGAACGCCTTGAACTAAGTTTTGCGGCAAGTGCGACGTCGTTTCACGGCATTTTCCATCACCATGACCTGCGCCTTCGCATGCCAAAGTAGTTTCGGCAAAGGCAAGAAGCTTAATCGTTTTGTACGCCAACAGGCTTGAATTCGCGGGCACGCGAAGCTGCGTGTGAAAACGTGACTACGAAACTTTTACTATTCAGCTCAATGCTTTTGACATTTGAGGCTGGAGCATGAAATCGCATCTTAGGAAAGCAACTTTGCCTTTTGTGGTTATTTACTAGCTTTCTTTACAGCGAATAGCTTTGTTTGCTATAGTTGGCGGCCGCCCGGTGAATTTGCGATACAAAGGCACCGATGAAAAGCGTGCGTGCTCTCCTGAAACCGAGTTACTGGGTGCGTTCGTCGCCGAACGACAGCATCATAGGTCTTTGAGAC
Organism: Dermacentor silvarum; assembly: GCF_013339745.2. Taxonomy (NCBI): domain Eukaryota; kingdom Metazoa; phylum Arthropoda; class Arachnida; order Ixodida; family Ixodidae; genus Dermacentor; species Dermacentor silvarum. Next base: position 438,440,850 of record NC_051154.1, read on the forward strand.
GTACGTGCTGATTCGCGTGAGCTTTGAGAGAGAGAGAGCAGATTTTAATGAAGAGAAGGGAGGAGAGGTCGGCCTGGAGAGCGTGTCTCTAGCCTGCTACTCCTCACTGGGGTAAGGGGAAGTGGAAGTACAGGGAGAGGTAGGTGGCAGGTGATTATGATATCGTACAATGAGCTACTATTTAAACACGTTGTCCAATACGCGGTTGTGCACTTTTCACACACTACACGCAGGAGTAGTGTTGTCCAAACAAAACGTGATCGCACAAACATTTCGCGCACTGCACACTGCACAGGTCCTAGAGACGACCGTCTAAGCACGTCTCACACATATAGTGCAAAAGTAATCTTATGGTCCCCCCCCCCCATTTTTTTTCGGAAGGGCCGCCATTCCTGCGACCCGGTCGCAGCAAACAAAAGGTGCCCAAAACGTTTGCTGCCACCCATGACGTCACGTCCGCTATAACCCATGATGTCACGCCCGTTTATTTTCACGGCGGCTGTTTTTCGGGGCCGGTCGCGTTGTGAAGCGGTCCGTATTCCGTGCCTTCTTACAGAGTAAGTAATCCGTTTTTCCACTCTATATGCACGTAATAAAAGGTTGGGACTGTCAGCTGCTTGATGTGTTGCCGTTAGTTATCTTCCGCGCATATTTTGCCTCGTGGCCGCGTCAAATTGCAGCCGGCCCGTGGAATGTGCCGTGGCATCCCATATAAAGCTATAAAGCTGATCCTCCGTCAGGATCGTTAGTACGTGTACAGAACCATCCAGTAGTGTGGTTCAGTGAATGATGCGTGAAAAAACGAGGACGCAAGAAAATCCTGGCATGGTGAGCTGTTCCGCCAGATCGTGTTGAATCGCGTTTTTGCGCGAGATGGTCGAACAGCTTTGCTACTGCTTTTCTACAGCTTTGCTGCATTTCATTTAATCATCACCTGCATTCTTTTTAATAAGACAAATGGCATTACTGCGCGAAAGAGCGTCTCGGAAGTTTCCCAACAACAGCCAATGCCGCCGTGCCTGTTGCATGCACGCTTACCAGCTACACGCTGTCCTGATGCAGTTGGAACGATTATGACGCAGTATCAGCCTGCTACTGCGGGCTGCAGGATCACGATGACAATACAAATAAAATAACTAAAGAAATTAATGCAGTAAGTGTGGTGTTCAAACGTTGCCAAGCGTGATAAGCGGACCTGCCTCGTAAGATGCGTTGAATGAATCGGCTTTCTAAAGTCAGCTTCGCCGCAGTAGACGTCTTACGCGGTGAAGCTTATCCAAAAATTATTGCAGTGAAGCATACCAAAAGTGAAAAGGGGCCGCTATCACGAGACATGTATATGTTCCTTAACTATGTACGCGCGCACTCGCCTTCGCCCATCACATTACGCGCGCCCAGGAGCGTAATAAGTGTATTGGCAGGTGTACTCACATATATGAAAAGTGCCAAGAAAAGCTGGTTAAGGCAAGCTCTCTTGTCGAAACGTTTGCACCAGCCTGTTCGACCACTGTTATATCACCGCAGTTCTGTAAAGCGGTGAAGCATACCGATAGTGGGTAGGGGTCACGCGAATCGGGAGTGTAGGGTTTCAGCCAGCGACGAACCCTACCAGTCTCAACGTTCTAGACTCAACAAAGCACATTTTTGCGCAAGGATGACGTTTCGACAACTTTTGTTGGCTGTTGGTGATGACACAACTCTTTTACAGATAACATTCTCTAAGCCTTTTGAAATGACAGGGAGCACTGACACCGGCCGATAATTTGACATGTCATTTCTGTCCCCTGATTTAAACAGTGCAGTCAGCTTCCCCTGTTGCATTTTTGTAGGGTAAACGCCAGTAGACAAGCAAACATTGAATACGTGGGTGAAAACAGGCACTTTGCTTTGTTGTGTACCTGTCATACTGCTATTAAATTTTCCTTTCCTTTTAAAGTGCTTACGTACATCACATCGCAAGGAGTCACTGTGTAATTAGTGGCCTTGTCATGTTAAAAAACCAGGCTCTACTCAAGAGAGGTTGGAGTTAAGTTCCTGGGAAATTTTTTTAGAGGGGTAGTTTTTTGAGAAGAAATCAGATGCCAGAAACAGACCTGTGGTATCCTGGGTTTGAGTATTTAACAGTGGAAAGGATACAAAATACATTATATTTCTTGTCTGAAACCAACAAGTAAGTGAAATATGTAAATATATTAAATAGCGTCCATGGAGCAACTGCAAGCTGCGCACACCTAGACCCAAAACGCGCTTCTCTTGCTCCAGTCCATGCAGGCTGTCAGCTGCTTTGTTGAAGCCTCTAGTACATTCTCAGTGGTGCAGTAATTTTTGTCTGCATTTTGCTCAAGTGTGCCCTAGACATAATTGAGTGATTTGCAGTTGCAACTGGACTGCAGCCTCAGCTTGGGAGACCAGTGGTAGGGCACATTTTGTAAAACTAAGCTACACATAGCATTACCAGTTTGAGCAGAGACCTGTTTATATATGTGTCGTCTTTAGCATCTAGATTTTTTACCATGAATTCAGAAAAATCTCCAGCACATCGAGTCCCTAGATTCGAAATGCTGTATAAGTTGTCTTCTTGTTCATTGCGGTTGCGCATAACTTCTGTCCAAATAGGAAAGCACGTCTGCATAGCACATCAAGGACCATTCTTATTAACATGCCTTCCTTTTATTTATCTTACCTACAATCAAGAGCACACGTATATAGCACATGAATGCGCTGTGCTTGAACTTGACTTACATTGCCATGTTTAGTAGCACAGTGCTCATAGTTGGTGTTGGTTCATTCAAGCTAAGCATTACTACAACCTTTAACTGTAGGTATTATGGTGTGAGAGCAGAGAAATGGATATGCAAAGACAGTTGGGCACGTTAAGACGTCTTTTTGTGTGTGAAAAGGTGAAAGATACACAAAATGGGATAGAACACGTGCACTTTCATCTTTTCTCACAACAACAACAAAAAAAAAAAACGTCGGAGGAATAAGGTTCCTTCACTGTGCCATAGAAACTATATGTTTGCTCTCAAATGTAATTCTGATTCGCTGGATTTGTTCTTGTGCTGTTTTTCTTGAGTGTGCTTTACTTTTTACACGTCAACGTTTCAAACTCGTTTTTATTTTTGACAGACTGAACGTCCCACGCCTTGGTTTGACTTCCTGGTACAGGATACTTGCAGTTGGCATGGAGTGGTCAAGCAGCATGGTGTACTTTGATTAAAAGCACAGATTTCACCAGTATAGAAGTAGTTCATCAAAAAAAAAACATGTGCGCTGAAAATAAAGTGTTCCTACCCACATTCCTCAGTGTCTAATTATGCTTGTATCCCTGTGTTCTCTTCAGCAAAACCACTTATATGGGGAATTGATTGTGATAAGTGCTTGTGAGAGTTTTCAGGAAGAGCTTCGGACCCTTTTTACTGGTGCGCAGGTAAAATGTGCACATGCTGTAAAGTTGGAACACCAGGTGGAGTAGGCAAACACCAATGCTTGATGTGGCATTTGTCGGGCTTGTGTGTCGGCACATTTTCCATACAACAATATACTCTAGGACAGCATGCTAGCACTACAAAGCACCCATCTTTTGTGTTAGGTATAAATTACTACAAGCTCTTTAAAGATGGTCACAAGAGAAATGCTGGCTTTAATTCAAAACTAAAGGTGAAGGAAGCTGTGCAAATGTATTGAGAAATTATGCAATCTGTGCCGTTTACTCAGTTCAGGTAACGTCCAAACGTGCCATAAGGCCTTGATAGCTGAAACCTGAGTAACAACTGGTAATGGCAATTAAAGAATCTTGCTACACCTCTAAAGATGAGGCAGTGAAATGAAATTAGTGTCACAATTCTTTTTTGTTAGGACTTCGTTTGGGTTGAATATACTGATTGTAACAACACAAAGTGGAGGGGGTGATGCACATTAGAGAAATGCTAGTCTATTTTTATATTCCACCTTCTCTACATTCAAAGTGCAGTAAAGTTACCATGGAAAGCTACAGTGAAGCCATTGGTTGAGTCTTTATGGTGGCAATCACCAACCTACTGCTTGGGTATTTATAGTGCCTTACTTGTACATACCTATTTAAGCGTTGAGCTATTTGAACATTGATTAAGGTAACCAACATATGAACAAGTAGTTTACTGTGTAAATTGCATGGGGAAGGGCAGAAAGATAGGACAGAGCACAGGGGGTGTATTCTGCAAGTGTCAACCAAATGGACATAACCATTTCAACTGCTGCTTAAGTTCTGATTGGCTGGGCTGGGGCACACGTGAGAGGGAGACAGGTGCCCCAGTCAATCAACGTTTCAGCAACAGATGAAATGGATGTGTCCACTAGATGAATACTTTATGAACCCCCCCCCCGCAGTTCTGTCTGTGGCCAACATGCCTGGTATGGCACCCTTGCTTTCAATATCCGTCTTTATCAGCAAAAGTGGGAAAGAGCCACGTTTGTGCATGAAACGTTTTCCTGAGGTTGTCTGCCTTGAAGCCCATGGTGGTAATCACCGGAAACAGGGCGGATCCAGAGTAGCACCAAAGGAGAAGCCTTTATCAATATAAATATGGAGGGGGGTTACTGCATGCTCAAATTTGTGAGCTCACAAGTTTGCCAAGGCCGCGTCGTGTCGGTAGTTGATGAAGACTACATGAGAGAGAGAGAGAGAGATGAATGAGATGCGAAAGGCAGGGAGGTTACCGGAAGGTAACTATCCATTAACTGGGTAATGAATAACCACATAGGCTAAAATTATTCAGGTACTGTTTATGAGGACTACATATTAGCTGGAAATCTCTGAAAATAATTGTGCAAGCGCAGAATAACACCCTCCACTAGTGGTGACGTCCTTGAAAGAATGAATATGTATCAGTTGTACCTGTGTGGTGAATAAAGTTACATAAAAAAAACTTGGCAATAGAAACTAAATTCAGAGTAGTACTCCAAATACATTGCCTCTTCTTTAGGACTAGATGAATGCAATTAATTATAATAATCAATTGAAAATCGAATGCCAACCACGAAAAAAAATGTTATAAATGTTTTAGCTCCTACCTGAGAGCCATGATTGTGAACAAAGCTCCAGTTGAACCATCTCTAATTTTTCATTTTCATGATTTGTGTTTAAACTACTTACCATGCCTCTTTCGACCAGACCAGACGAGCTTTCGTCAAACTCTTCACTACTTCAATGCAAATAATTAGAGGTTGGCAAATGTAAATTTTTTCTAATGGGAATAGTAAGTGTCGAATAGTCCAATACAGATGAATAAATTTACAGCAGGCTTATTTATCTTGATATAATTAAGCACCGTGCTTGTCCTGACTACAAAAAAAGAAAATACTGCTAACTATCAGGGAAGATTAGGATTACTTTTAAACACAAGTTCACTAATTGTGATTTAAAAAACTGCACAAACGCATCTCAAAATCTTTAGAGCCTGGTGGCAAAACAAGAGTTCTAAGAATAAATAGCTGCTGTATGACTAGCTGTAAAAAAGTACTAAATAAATGGGTGTGTCAGAAAAAAAAAACGGAAGACAAAAGCTGCAGAAGGACTATTTTGCTGTAAAGACATGTAAAAGGACAGGTTGCAAGAAAAAAATCACTGGTTATAAAAAATTACATGCTCAGACTGTCAATAAAAATAAATGATAGACTATAATCAAAAATCAGGAGTTGTCATGTAGCCTTCCATCATGAAACCAAAAACACAGTTTCCATTACCAATTTTGTTTCTGCATTGCTTCGAAAACTTTTGTTGTTTCACTTGTGATAATTTGGGATACTTTGTTAGCAGATGGTGAACAGTAACAACTTTAACAGTCGGTTACTGCGAAGTATTTGGCTAGTTTTATTTAATCAAAAATGCTGAATAGTTGATTATTTTAGAATACAAATAGTTAGCATGTAACGTTCGATTCATATCCAAAACTTCAAATATTCTTCCACCCCTACAAATAATACTTCCTTTACCAGTGTTCATGCCAAAGCCCTCGCCGCCCCCCCTCCCCCCTCCTTAATATGTACTCGGCATCCACCTCTACAATCCTGAGGCATACTGACATTATGCCGTGTGGCAACCCAAGCAAATAAAAAATCCTGAGGCATGATTAGATTTGCATTGTGTGGTAAGTACCAGTCTGCAATAGTTTGGATCTGTCGGCTGTGCTGAGTAATTGTACATCACATACTTGTAACAGTCAAGTAGTGCTTCTCAAGAATCGTGTTCGAACTGCACACACTAAAACATAAGCTGGGATATTCAAAAGACAAGTACGTGTTTTGCTTGCCAATCAAGGTTTAGTGTGCTCATTTATGTTAGGTGTGCTGTTAAACGAATATTGTAATTTGCTAATGCAAAGAAAAAACAAGCCAGTATCTCTTGCTTTATAAATATATGCACTGAACCAAGAAACTAATTAACGAAGAAGAACATCAGAAATAAACACAAATATGTGTGCACTTACCGGCATAAAATAATTCTCAATGCAATATTTCATTGAGGCATGCAACTTGAATTAAAGCCAGGTCACAGGCTTTCCAAAGCATTCCCTAACTTGTATGTGTTGCTCAGCAACATTCAAGAAGCTTTCACCAGGTTCATTTTTCCTTTGAATAATTTAATAGTAAATGAAAGGGAAGCCATGAGGGTAAGTCAGAGAAGACGGATACCTAGGTTCAATGATAAACTAAAATGCCAAAATGGAACTATTAGGCAGTCCAGAGGATCAGCAAAACTGACATAGATTGGAAAAACTGGAAAGATGCATCACGGTGTATATTTATGTTATACAGGTCCCAGTCAAGTTGAAAGATTTTTACTTTCTAATAAACTTATAAGACAATACATGACCAGCAATACTGTATAGGGAACTGAAACAATTTTAATAAAGTCATCTAGAAGTCAGGGCAGAGAAGGGACTGAAGTGAGGATGCTAAAGTGGATGAAGTGGAAGCAGAATTTGAAGATACGTCTTAAAAAATGACATCCAACACACGCATAAAGGTGGCAAAGATTGGACTCAATGTTCAAGAAGAAGTTGAATATGACAATTTATTAGAATACATATATGAGAGGGCAGCAGCAATACAGCTGAGATAACTGTCATGCAAGAGGAAAGGATGCTAGTCTAAACAGTAACAGTTGATCAGAAAATGATTAAGCATGGGTGCAGGCTTATGTAGAATTCCGTATGGTATGCACGATGTGAGAGTTGAATCTCATAAAGAACCGTGGCCTTACACGCCTCAAATATAAAATGATGTGGGCTAAGATGAGTGTATAATCATGATAAGTGGTACTTGAGGGAAAGGGAAAGGTTGGCGCTATCTTCTGCAGCCCTTGAGGGAGCACGGCTCAGCGCCAAGTGTATAATCAAGGATAGCATCAAGAGGGGGCCTCCTCCAAAAAAAAAAAAAAGAGAACAAGAGGGAGAGAGATTTTCGACGTAACAGACACAAGTCATACGTATCACAATTAACTCCAACATGTCTCGGGGAAGACACAAACTGAATCTGCCAATGGTGTAGGCAAAATGGTATATATATATATATATATATATACGTACATACATACATGCATACATATATTCCGGTGTGATAGGCGTAAAGTACTATATTTTTTCATACTGTGTTACCCTTTGAACTTGGGCCATTGCTGTTTTAATATAGCAGTTGCCAACTGGCAGATAAAACATAAATCTGCGAAACTAAGTCTACGACTGGAATATAATAATATAGCCATTTGCTGCTTGTAATTAATAACCACCTCTTTCTTTTTGCACGCAAATAGTACGCTGATATTCCCGAAAGAACATCATACAGTAGCTTATTTGTGTTTGTTAAATAGGGCACAAAAATGCTTTACTCAAATCTGCATACTATATTTGTTTGTATGATTGATTAGTTGGTGAACTTGTCGATGAGGACTTTATATTTACTGTTGCAGCAAGATACTGGCAATGTTACATCACTGAAATGTTGCGATCTCACTCAGTATGTACATGGCCCCTTCATACATGACTGACGGCGCACTGTCAATAAATGTGTCGAAGTCAGATAATTTTATTCCATGGAGCTGGATAATCTCTTTAAAGGATGCAGAGAAGACAGGAATACCCTTTGTTGCATTGTTTAGGGAGTCCTTGTTTAATACGGAGTGATAAAATTTTGGCCTGATGTACAGTCAGTATAATGCCACAATTTTTCATAAAAGATTTACATTACTGGCCCAAACCACATGAACAAGTTAATTACTAGCTGCAGGCATAACAAGAATTAAGGAAAAACTGCTACTTCACCATAGCTGACACAACACAGCATTGAACATGTGCGAAAAAGTGCCTTTGTGTGGTCCCTTTAGTAAAGCTGTCATGTCTATAGCAGTACTCTGCAGCCTGATTGAATGAACTGGAGTAACACTGGGTAAACAGCATCAATTGACCCGAGCTCAGTTTCTGTATTTGTTTTTTTCTTGCCGCTATATTGGACAGAATTGACAAATAGAATTTGCACCCACAAATGATGTGGGCACCATGACTCAAGGAGCTGTACAACAAGATATATATATATATATATATACACATTCAAATACTGATTAAATTAAATTTTCTGTTCTCTACAAGGGAGGCAATGTAGGCTTGTTGGTTGATCATCATGGAATGGTATGTAGTGTACTGCAGCAAAAGCAAGGATACCATAAGCAACGAAACACAGACATAAGCACCTAATTATGTCTGCGTTCCGTTTCTTTTCGTATCCATGTTTTCACTGCGCTACACTACATGCCACTCGATACTCTAGCTGTCACATTCATGAGCACTGGAAACCTAGTATCAACTAACGTCTTGCCTGATTTACGATAATTAAAAAGCAAAATATGTGTATAGTAGGTCTAATTGAATTCTGGTGATTTTAGCATCATTGACGTATATAGCTTTTAAGAATGTTTAATTATTTCTCCCATGAAGGCAGAGTGCATGCTCAACTGCTACAATTAGTGCGAATGTAGGCAAAAAAGACATACTTTTCGCTCTGGCATACATTTTATAGTATGTTGCGTGATCTAATCAAGTTGTTTCGATTTAATGAAGTTCTTGATTTAACAAAATTATAAAACCTGAGATATATACCAATAAAATTCATTAACTAGACTTACTGTACTTTATAACCAAAGTATCCAATCAAAGCAGCTACAGCCGCCGCGGTTGCGATAAGCAATTGCTTATAAGCAATTGCTTATAAACATTGCTTATAAGCAATTTACATTAAACAGCGCGCGCAGACGAAGCGCGAACATACGTGAGCTCTACATAAACACGCCATCGTCGTTATTCTGTTGCGATGATTGATGCGAAAGCAAATAGCCCATTGAGCGAAAAAGCCGGCATCTGTCGTCTCGGCGAAACGGTATCTAAATTGTCATTGGCTGGGGATGCCACGTCACAAACGCGCCTCGACGGGGTAGAGCGGGCCCAACGAAAGGGAACACCTGCTGCTCGCTAGGGCCTCAGGTATTGCGGGAGAGGAGGGGGCATCGCCTCAACGCCACGTCATCCTCCTTCTCACAAGTCAGCGCGCGGTCCGTATCTCTCTCTTTCTCAAGCCCACTTAGCTGCTGAGCGCGCCTGCCGGCCTTGGTGACCGCTGCTACTTCCTCGGTCTGTCGACATCCAGGACGTTGGTGGCATATGGCGTTGGTATCGCAAGCTGTTGCTGCTGCTTGCTGGCTCGGGCAGCACATACCACTATGGTACATTGCTCACAGTGCAAAATTCGAAGGACTGCTCACCGACATTCAATTGGACATGTCCTCGGACGCGTCATCGTTACCACCTTCACCGATTACTGTCTTCACACTGTGGTTGGCATTGTGTTGTCATTTCGAATTCATCATAATATCACCCCTTTGACACGGCCTTCACGCTGTGTCGTAGATCACGCAGTCGTCGTCACGCATGCAGCCGTCATCCCACGGTCATTATGCCTCAGTCGTCGTGACTCAAGAATTGTCATCCCATCGTCAATCATACGATCGTTGTCACACTGGCATAATCATACTGTAGTCGGCATTCGACAGGTCAATCACCCTGATCAGCATTGCCTCTAAGGTTCTAGAACAGAATGCATGTGGTGACGTACCGCAGTAGTATCGTAGGAGACACCCGGGCAGAGCAATTGCTGGCCTTGATCACCAGGCCAAGCCTCCCTGCTGCTACGACCCACCACTACATCACTTATTTCAAGCTCCACAGTAATCCTTAACTGAGTAACAAAATGGTTTCTTCAGCAAATGTCAACATAATTGCCATAAGGACCTTCTCTCTCATGCAAAACACAACTATTGTCATGTTCACTAACTTGATCTCCACTCTTGAACTTGGTTCTTGCGTTGAATGTATCCTTTTAGCTTTCGAACGTCTGATACATTGTGCCACTGACTCCTTCTCCTGAAATTAAGTGAAATTAATATTGATTGATTGCAATTACGAAAATGCACTGAATGCTTACTTCGTGACCAAGTACAATTTGTATATGTTTACAACTCCAATTCACAAATCTGTCTTTTGTAACTTCTGGCATGCCATTAGGCTGAGTGTTTAGGTGCTTCATTTTTCTTATTTAAGACCTCCCACTACTGCTACACATGATACATATGATAGTACTGTACTGCTTACGCATCATAGCTTTACTAAAGGGACCGCACAAAGGCACTTTTTCGCACATTTTCAATGCTGTGTTGTGTCAGCTATGGTGAAGTAGCAGTTTTTCCTTAATTCTTGTTATGCCTGCAGCTAGTAATTAACTTGTTCATGTGGTTTGGGCCAGTAATGTAAATCTTTATGAAAAAATGCGGCATTATACTGACTGTACATCAGGCCAAAATTTTATCACTCCGTATTAAACAAGGACTCCCTAAACAATGCAACAAAGGGTATTCCTGTCTTCTCTGCATCCTTTAAAGAGATTATCCAGCTCCATGGAATAAAATTATCTGACTTCGACACATTTATTGACAGTGCGCCGTCAGTCATGTATGAAAGGGCCATGTACATACTGAGTGAGATCGCAACATTTCAGTCATGTAACATTGCCAGTATCTTGCTGCAACAGTAAATATAAAGTCCTCATCGACAAGTTCACCAACTAATCAATCATACAAATATAGTATGCAGATTTGAGTAAAGCATTTTTGTACCCTATTTAACAAACACAAATAAGCTACTGTATGATGCTCTTTCGGGAATATCAGCGTACTATTTGCGTGCAAAAAGAAAGAGGTGGTTATTAATTACAAGCAGCAAATGGCTATATTATTATATTACAGTCGTAGACTTAGTTGCGCAGATTTACGTTTTATCTGCCAGTTGGCAACTGCTATATTAAAACAGCAATGGCCCAAGTTCAAAGGGTAACACAGTATGAAAAAAATATAGTACTTTACGCCTATCACACCGGAATATATGTATGGATGTATGTATGTATGTATGTATGTATGCATGTATGTATGTACATATGTGTATATATATATATATATATATATATATATATATACACCATTTTGCCTACACCATTGGCAGATTCAGTTTGTGTCTTCCCCGAGACATGTTGGAGTTAATTGTGATACGTATGACTTGTATCTGTTACGTCGAAAATATCTCTCCCTCTTGTTCTCTTTTTTGGAGGAGGCCCCCTCTTGATGCTATCCTTGATTATACACTCATCTTAGCCCACATCATTTTATATTTGAGGCGTGTAAGGCCACGGTTCTTTATGAGATTCAACTCTCACATCGTGCATACCATACGGAATTCTACATAAGCCTGCACCCATGCTTAATCATTTTCTGATGAACTGTTAATGTTTAGACTAGCATCCTTTCCTCTTGCATGACAGTTATCTCGGCTGTATTGCTGTTGCCCTCTCATGTATGTATTCTAATAAATTGTCATATTCAACTTCTTCTTGAACATTGAGTCCAATCTATGCCACCTTTATGGGTGTGTTGGATGTCATTTTTTAAGACGTATCTTCACATTCTGCTTCCACTTCATCCACTTTAGCATCCTCACTTCAGTCCCTTCTCTGCCCTGACTTCTAGATGACTTTATTAAAATTGTTTCAGTTCCCTATACAGTATTGATCGTCATGTATTGTCTTATAAGTTTATTAGAAAGTAAAAATCTTTCAACTTGACTGGGACCTGCATAACATAAATATACACCGTGATGCATCTTTCCAGTTTTTCCAATCTATGTCAGTTTTGCTGATCCTCTGGACTGCCTAATAGTTCCATTTTGGCGTTTCAGTTTATCATTGAACCTAGGTATCCGTCTTCTCTATGACTTACCCTCATGGCTTCCCTTTCATTTACTATGATAAACTGACATGTGGCTACCAGAGGTGGACAGCTTGCCACACAACACAAGCTGCTTTTGCCCTAACCTTTGTGCAAGGTGGCAGTCAGCATGGGCAAAGCAGCGAGAGCACGGAATTATAGAAATAAGGCAGAGGTGTGAGCAATTAAGGGAAGCCACCTCTACGAGGGTAGTGTCAGGAAAAGTATTTAGAAATGTTGGGAATTTGCAGTGTCTGTTTATTGGTCTATTAAATCTAGCTATTTCAGTTATATCAGCGCATGCTTTGCAACTTTCAGTTGCAATGTGTTTTTCGTAAATGTTGCCACACTCAACACTAGAAGCTTGAGAACCTATATTTCTCACTCATTTGGTTCATTCATACCTACAAGCAGTAATTTTCGCATTTTACATCAGCTATTGAATGCAATGCCCACAGTGGTGCACCGACGGGGGGGGGGGGGGTATCCGGTAGTTGTAACGCCCCCCTGTGGCCAAGTAACCCCCCCCCCCCCGACGCGTCCAGCCCCACCAGTCCAACGTGTACCTTTAGTGCTCTGTTCACATTGTCATTACAATTCAGGCGGTGGCTTGTCGTCGAATTTTCCTGATTAGCAAAAACACTCTATCATTGTCTTGTCTTTATTCACACTTAATTACATTCACATTTAATTTACATTGAGTAAAATTCTGATGGAATACAGATCGTCATCATCCTTGGTGTAATTATAATTATAATTATTAGGCATTTTATTGGCTGTTGGATTCCTTTAGCTAAAGCAAGGCAAGTGTTTGCTCTCCCCCCCCCCCCCCCCCTGGCAGAGATTCTGGGTGCGCCACTGAGCCCAGATGTGTTCTCAGTCTGCTTCGGTAGGAGTATAGTTACTAACACAGTGAATTATGATGAATCGGTGTGTTTTTAGAAAGTGCCTTAAATATGCAGCTGTGCATAATGCTATGCTCTCTTCTAGCACTGGTTTCTTGTCATGTGACTTCAAAAAATGAAGTCATCTACATGACCTATTACGAGACAGAATTGTCTAAGTTATTCAAAGGAAAATTCAACCTGGTGAAAGCTTCTTGAATGTTGCTGAGCAACACATACAAGTTAGGGAATGCTTTGGAAAGCCTGTGACCTGGCTTTAATTCAAGTTGCATGCCTCAATGAAATATTGCATTGAGAATTATTTTATGCCGGTAAGTGCACACATATTTGTGTTTATTTCTGATGTTCTTCTTCGTTAATTACTTTCTTGGTTCAGTGCATATATTTATAAAGCAAGAGATACTGGCTTGTTTGTCACAGTTTCGCCCTAAGGGTGAAGCAATGAATGCGATAGCCACACAGCAATGTCATAGGAAGTAAGGTGAGCGGCCTTGGTAGCAATATGAATTGTAGTAAACATGAGCTGATTAAGTAAGCAGGTGTGCTGCGGCGTAAGTAGACCGACATGAAGAGAGACTCGATGACCACGAGAAGGCGCGTGTGAAACGGTGGTGTTGATGAGAAGCGCTTACCGTGGGCAGCGCGTGCGAAGGGACACACCTGTAGTGCTGCACTGCCGATCTGGGCAGCATTGCATGTGTAGCGTGCGTCGGAAAATGTGGCCCGACTATTACTAACTGAATGAACAAGCGTGGTGTGAGCGCGCACAAACAAACATGAATAGATCACACTGAATGACTGCAGCCAACGACTGTCAAAACGCTGGCAGCGCAACGTACCTTCGGCCGCGCAGCGGGCGAAGGTACGTACGGTCTATCGCTTCAACGGAAACTGAGCGGCGCATAAAGGTCAGAGCCGTGTGGAGATAAGAGGCCGTGCGGTCGAACGAACGACGAGCGCGGTTGTTGGCAGCGTAGAAGTGCGCCCCCCCCCCCCCCCCCCGCTCCCTCTGGCGCTGGCTTCCCGCTTCCTTGCTTGCGCGTGGGAGAAGAGATAAGAGACTGTTCGGACGAGCGACGAGCGCGGTTGTTGGCAGAGAAGTGCCCCCCCCCCCCCCCTGCTCCCTCCGGCGCTGGCTTTCCGCTTCCTTGCTTGCGCGTGGGAGATTGAGTGCGTTCGCTCTCCGTGATAGCGCGCGTCCCCGCACGCTTCCGCTGGGGCATACGGCGCGCGGCGCAGATTTTATCTATGCGGAACCTCACGGCAACGGCGACGCCGACGGCAGAAATCCGGTTGAAGTGTCCATATAATTGCTATCGCAATAACCAGTCGTAGACTTAGTTGCGCAGATTTACGTTTTATCTGCCAGTTGGCAACTGCTATATTAAAACAGCAATGGCCCAAGTTCAAAGGGTAACACAGTATGAAAAAAATATAGTACTTTACGCCTATCACACCCGAATATATGTATGGATGTATGTATGTATGTATGTATGTATGCATGTATGTATGTACATATGTGTGTGTATATATATATATATATATATATATACACCATTTTGCCTACACCATTGGCAGATTCAGTTTGTGTCTTCCCCGAGACATGTTGGAGTTAATTGTGATACGTATGACTTGTATCTGTTACGTCGAAAATATCTCTCCCTCTTGTTCTCTTTTTTGGAGGAGGCCCCCTCTTGATGCTATCCTTGATTATACACTCATCTTAGCCCACATCATTTTATATTTGAGGCGTGTAAGGCCACGGTTCTTTATGAGATTCAACTCTCACATCGTGCATACCATACGGAATTCTACATAAGCCTGCACCCATGCTTAATCATTTTCTGATCAACTGTTAATGTTTAGACTAGCATCCTTTCCTCTTGCATGACAGTTATCTCAGCTGTATTGCTGCTGCCCTCTCATATATGTATTCTAATAAATTGTCATATTCAACTTCTTCTTGAACATTGAGTCCAATCTTTGCCACCTTTATGCGTGTGTTGGATGTCATTTTTTAAGACGTATCTTCACATTCTGCTTCCACTTCATCCACTTTAGCATCCTCACTTCAGTCCCTTCTCTGCCCTGACTTCTAGATGACTTTATTAAAATTGTTTCAGTTCCCTATACAGTATTGCTGGTCATGTATTGTCTTATAAGTTTATTAGAAAGTAAAAATCTTTCAACTTGACTGGGACCTGCATAACATGAATATACACCGTGATGCATCTTTCCAGTTTTTCCAATCTATGTCAGTTTTGCTGATCCTCTGGACTGCCTAATAGTTCCATTTTGGCGTTTCAGTTTATCATTGAACCTAGGTATCCGTCTTCTCTATGACTTACCCTCATGGCTTCCCTTTCATTTACTATGATAAACTGACATGTGGCTACCAGAGGTGGACAGCTTGCCTCACAACACAAGCTGCTTTTGCCCTAACCTTTGTGCAAGGTGGCAGTCAGCATGGGCAAAGCAGCGAGAGCAGGTAATTATAGAAGTAAGGCAGAGGTGTGAGCAATTAAGGGAAGCCACCTCTATGAGGGTAGTGTCAGGAAAAGTATTTAGAAATGTTGGGAATTTGCATTGTCTGTTTATTGGTCTATTAAATCTAGCTATTTCAGTTATTTCAGCGCATGCTTTGCAACTTTCAGTTGCAATGTGTTTTTCGTAAATGTTGCCACACTCAATACTAGAAGCTTGAGAACCTATATTTCTCACTCATTTGGTTCATTCATACCTACAAGCAGTAATTTTCGCATTTTACATCAGCTATTGAATGCAATGCCCACAGTGGTGCACCGACGGGGGGGGGGGGGGGTATCCGGTAGTTGTAACGCCCCCCTGTGGCCAAGTTACCCCCCCCCCCCCCCCGACGCGTCCAGCCCCACCAGTCCAACGTGTACCTTTAGTGCTCTGTTCACATTGTCATTACAATTCAGGCGGTGGCTTGTCGTCGAATTTTCCTGATTAACAAAAACACTCTATCATTGTCTTGTCTTTATTCACACTTAATTACATTCACACTTAATTTACATTGAGTAAAATTCTGATGGAATACAGATCGTCATCATCCTTGGTGTAATTATAATTATAATTATTAGGCATTTTATTGGCTGTTGGATTCCGTTAGCTAAAGCAAGGCAAGTGTTTGCTCTCCCCCCCCCCCCCCCTGGCAGAGATTCTGGGTGCGCCACTGAGCCCAGATGTGTTCTCAGTCTGCTTCGGTAGGAGTATAGTTACTAACACAGTGAATTATCATGAATCGGTGTGTTTTTAGAAAGTGCCTTAAATATGCAGCTGTGCATAATGCTATACTCTCTTCTAGCACTGGTTTCTTGACATGTGACTTCAAAAAATGAAGTCATCTACATGACCTATTACGAGACAGAATTGTTCAAGTTATTCAAAGGAAAATTCAACCTGGTGAAAGCTTCTTGAATGTTGCTGAGCAACACATACAAGTTAGGGAATGCTTTGGAAAGCCTGTGACCTGGCTTTAATTCAA
This sequence comes from Dermacentor silvarum, assembly GCF_013339745.2. Classification (NCBI taxonomy): domain Eukaryota; kingdom Metazoa; phylum Arthropoda; class Arachnida; order Ixodida; family Ixodidae; genus Dermacentor; species Dermacentor silvarum. The sequence goes on from NC_051154.1 coordinate 438,457,600, forward strand.
GTTGCATGCCTCAATGAAATATTGCATTGAGAATTATTTTATGCCGGTAAGTGCACACATATTTGTGTTTATTTCTGATGTTCTTCTTCGTTAATTAGTTTCTTGGTTCAGTGCATATATTTATAAAGCAAGAGATACTGGCTTGTTTTTTCTTTGCATTAGCAAATTACAATATTCGTTTAACAGCACACCTAACATAAATGAGCACACTAAACCTTGATTGGCAAGCAAAACACGTACTTGTCTTTTGAATATCCCAGCTTATGTTTTAGTGTGTGCAGTTCGAACACGATTCTTGAGAAGCACTACTTGACTGTTACAAGTATGTGATGTACAATTACTCAGCACAGCCGACAGATCCAAACTATTGCAGACTGGTACTTACCACACAATGCAAATCTAATCACGCCTCAGGATTTTTTTATTTGCTTGGGTTGCCACACGGCATAATGTCAGTATGCCTCAGGATTGTAGAGGTGGATGCCGAGTACATATTAAGGAGGGGGGAGGGGGGGGCGGGGAGGGCTTTGGCATGAACACTGGTAAAGGAAGTATTATTTGTAGGGGTGGAAGAATATTTGAAGTTTTGGATATGAATCGAACGTTACATGCTAACTATTTGTATTCTAAAATAATCAACTATTCAGCATTTTTGATTAAATAAAACTAGTCAAATACTTCGCAGTAACCGACTGTTAAAGTTGTTACTGTTCACCATCTGCTAACAAAGTATCCCAAATTATCACAAGTGAAACAACAAAAGTTTTCGAAGCAATGCAGAAACAAAATTGGTAATGCAAACTGTGTTTTTGGTTTCATGATGGAAGGCTACATGACAACTCCTGATTTTTGGTTATAGTCTATCATTTATTTTTATTGACAGTCTGAGCATGTAAATTTTTTATAACCAGTGATTTTTTTCTTGCAACCTGTCCTTTTACATGTCTTTACAGCAAAATAGTCCTTCTGCAGCTTTTGTCTTCCGTTTTTTTTTCTGGCACAACCATTTATTTAGTACTTTTTTACAGCTAGTCATACAGCAGCTATTTATTCTTAGAACTCTTGTTTTGCCACCAGGCTCTAAAGATTTTGAGATGCGTTTGTGCAGTTTTTTAAATCACAATTAGTGAACTTGTGTTTAAAAGTAATCCTAATCTTCCCTCATAGTTAGCAGTATTTTTCTTTTTTTTGTAGTCAGGACAAGCACGGTGCTTAATTATATCAAGATAAATAAGCCTGCTGTAAATTTATTCATCTGTATTGGACTATTCGACACTTACTATTCCCATTAGAAAAAATTTACATTTGCCAACCTCTAATTATTTGCATTGAAGTAGTGAAGAGTTTGACGAAAGCTCGTCTGGTCTGGTCGAAAGAGGCATGGTAAGTAGTTTAAACACAAATCATGAAAATGAAAAATTAGAGATGGTTCAACTGGAGCTTTGTTCACAATCATGGCTCTCAGGTAGGAGCTAAAACATTTATAACATTTTTTTGTGGTTGGCATTCGATTTTCAATTTATTATTATAATTAATTGCATTCATCTAGTCCTAAAGAAGAGGCAATGTATTTGGAGTACTACTCTGAATTTAGTTTCTATTGCCAAGTTTTTTTTATGTAACTTTATTCACCACACAGGTACAACTGATACATATTCATTCTTTCAAGGACGTCACCACTAGTGGAGGGTGTTATTCTGCGCTTGCACAATTATTTTCAGAGATTTCCAGCTAATATGTAGTCCTCATAAACAGTACCTGAATAATTTTAGCCTATGTGGTTATTCATTACCCATGTTAATGGATAGTTACCTTCCGGTAACCTCCCTGCCTTTCGCATCTCATTCATCTCTCTCTCTCTCTCATGTAGTCTTCATCAACTACCGACACGACGCGGCCTTGGCAAACTTGTGAGCTCACAAATTTGAGCATGCAGTAACCCCCCTCCATATTTATATTGATAAAGGCTTCTCCTTTGGTGCTACTCTGGATCCGCCCTGTTTCCAGTGATTACCACCATGGGCTTCAAGGCAGACAACCTCAGGAAAACGTTTCATGCACAAACGTGGCTCTTTCCCACTTTTGCTGATAAACACGGATATTGAAAGCAAGGGTGCCATACCAGGCATGTTGGTCACAGACAGAACTGCGGGGGGGGGGGTCTAAAAGTATTCATCTAGTGGACACATCCATTTCAACTGTTGCTGAAACGTTGATTGGGGCACCTGTCTCCCTCTCACGTGTGCCCCAGCCCAGCCAATCAGAACTTAAGCTGCAGTTGAAATGGTTATGTCCATTTGGTTGACACTTGCCGAATACACCCCCTGTGCACTGTCCTCTCTTTCTGCCCTTCCCCATGTAATTTACTCAGTAAACTACTTGTTCATATGTTGGTTACTTTAATCAATGTTCAAATAGCTCAACGCTTAAATAGGTATGTACAAGTAAGGCACAATAAACCCAAGCAGTTAGGTTGGTGATTGCCACCATGCAGACTCAACCAATGGCTTCACTTTAGCTTTCCATGGTAACTTTACTGCACTTTGAATGTATAGAAGGTGGACTATAAAAATAGACTAGCATTTCTCTAATGTGCATCACCCCCTCCACTTTCTATTGTTACACTCAGTATATTCAATCCAAACGAAGTCCTAACAAAAAGGAGTTGTGACACTAATTTCATTTCACTGCCTCATCTTTAGAGGTGTAGCAAGATTCTTTAATTGCCATTACCAGTTGTTACTCAGGTTTCAGCTATCAAGGCCTTATGGCACGTTTGGACGTTACCTGAACTGAGTAAACGGCACAGATTGCATAATTTCTCAATACATTTGCACAGCTTCCTTCACCTTTAGTTTTGAATTAAAGCCAGCATTTCTCTTGTGACCATCTTTAAAGAGCTTGTAGTAATTTATAGCTAACATAAAAGATGGGTGCTTTGTATGCTAGCATGCTGTCCTAGAGTATATTGTTGTATAGAAAATGTGCCGACACACAAGCCCGACAAATGCCACATCAAGCATTGGTGTTTGCTACTCCACCTGGTGTTTCAACTTTACAGCATGTGCACATTTTACCTGTGCACCAGTAAAAAGGGTCCAAAGCTGTTCCTGAAAACTCTCACAAGAACTTATCACAATCAATTCCCCATATAAGTGGTTTTGCTGAAGAGAACACAGGGATACAAGCATAATTAGACACTGAGGAATGTGGGTAGGAACACTTTATTTTCAGCGCACATGTTTTATTTTGATGAACTGCTTCTATACTGGTGAAATCTGTGCTTTTAATAAAAGTACACCATGCTGCTTCACCACTCCATGCCAACTGCAAGTATCCTGTACCAGGAAGTCAAACCAAGACGTGGGATGTTCAGTCTGTCAAAAATAAAAACGAGTTTGAAACGTTGACGTGTAAAAAGTAAAGCACACTCAAGAAAAACAGCACAAGAACAAATCCAACGAATCAGAATTACATTTGAGAGCAAACATATAGTTTCTATGGCACAGTGAAGGAACCTTATTCCTCCGACGTTTTTTTTTTTTTTTTGTGAGAAAAGATGAAAGTGCACGTGTTCTATCCCATTTTGTGTATCTTTCACTTTTTCACACACAAAAAGATGTCTTAACGTGTCCAACTGTCTTTGCATATCCATTTCTCTGCTCTCACACCATAATACCTACAGTTAAAGGTTGTAGTAATGCTTAGCTTGAATGAACCAACACCAACTATGAGCACTGTGCTACTAAACATGGCAATGTAAATCAAGTTCAAGCACAGCACATTCATGTGCTATATACGTGTGCTCTTGATTGTAGGTAAGATAAATAAAAGGAAGGCATGTTAATAAGAATGGTCCTTGATGTGCTATGCAGAAGTGCTCTCCTATTTGGACAGAAGTTAAGCGCAACCGCAATGAACAAGAAGACAACTTATACAGCATTTCAAATCTAGGGACTCGATGTGCTGGAGATTTTTCTGAATTCATGGTAAAAAATCTAGGTGCTAAAGACGACACATATATAAACAGGTCTCTGCTCAAACTGGTAATGCTATGTGTAGCTTAGTTTTACAAAATGTGCCCTACCACTGGTCTCCCAAGCTGAGGCTGCAGTCCAGTTGCAACTGCAAATCACTCAATTATGTCTAGGGCACACTTGAGCAAAATGCAGACAAAAATTACTGCACCACTGAGAATGTACTAGAGGCTTCAACAAAGCAGCTGACAGCCTGCATGGACTGGAGCAAGAGAAGCGCGTTTTGGGTCTAGGTGTGCACAGCTTGCAGTTGCTCCATGGACGCTATTTAATATATTTACATATTTCACTTACTTGTTGGTTTCAGACAAGAAATATAATGTATTTTGTATCCTTTCCACTGTTAAATACTCAAACCCATAATACCACAGGTCTGTTTCTGTCATCTGATTTCTTCTCAGAAAACTACCCCTCTAAAAAAATTTCACAGGTACTTAACCCCAACCTCTCTTGAGTAGAGCCTGGTTTTTTAACATGACAATGCCACTAATTACACAGTGACTCCTTGCGATGTGATGTACGTAAGCACTTAAATGTCGTAAATGTTTTATTTACAACCATTCGCAACAAGATATTGCGACACACCCTTGACAAATGTAGTGCACGCGATACATTCGTTATCGTCATGGTACGGCGTTAGTTCTCGTTTAGATACTTATAAAAATAGCTATCAAAAGAGGAAGAAGAATCTGCCGTTACTGAGTTTGTATATATTGTCACGTAGTAGTTGCGGTGAAAAAAACTGTCGCAAAGCTGTGAATGACGAAACGGACTTTTTATTGGGCGAACCTGTGCCCACAAAAGCAATTTGCACTCGAAGCACAATGATCGCGGCGAACACAGTCGGCGATCGTCGAAATCTGATCAGCGGCGAAACGCGTCGGCTTTTCTACATGACTCATCGAAGGTTCCATAGTAATCCCTGGTGTCCTTGTGTCTTCCAGAAAGTACTATATAATTCGCGTCGCTCATACAATCGGAGAACATAAGCATAGAGAAAGGAATTCAACCAAGAGCGGAAACTCCCATAGTGCCCAGCGGCCGAATTGACGGCAGCGCGCCAAGCGGTCGGCATCAATCACTGCTGTTTTCGGTTTTGGGCGCGCGCATTTTGAACGCGTGCTTGCACGCCGGCTGCAGTTTTTTTTTACTCGACCGCGCACGGTCATCGTGCGGAACCGGTTCATGATTTAATAAGAATTATTGCGAACGATCTTCTCAAATTCCATACAATCTGCAATTTCACAAAGTAGACGCAAGACTCCTTGTGAAATGAGGAAATACTTCTTTTGCTCTATATAAAAGCTCGTTCCGCGCTTTTTGTGCGTTCATCCAACGTTGTGACCCCAGGTAAGCAGTAGTTCCTGTATGAAGCTCCACCGGATGGCATCAGCTGAAAAAAGTAAATTACAAGCATGAGTCATTTTGGTATTTAGACATAGGAATACTGCGTGTAGAGGCGAAACGTGCGAAAGCGGTGAATGGGCGGCATTACAACCAAAAGCAATTCGCTTTTACATACATGGCGTAGAAAATACCCGACTCATCCCAAACAATACCATAAAATATGAAAACATCTAATTTCCAAGCATTCCCCCATTTCCGGGCATTATTTCCTGCACTTTAGCAGCACAAATACACGGGCGACTTCGCTTTTCCAAAACATGGCCTCGGGCGACGCGACGGTACGGTACGCTGCATACACAGAGACGGACGCAACAGAGGCTCCCGAAGCCGGACCATGCTAGACGTTGGCAGAATGCCTTCTACTCGCACTCAAGACAAATGCGTGGGTGCAAAGACTGCTTTCAGTCCTTTAGAAGACGGAATTTTCGAATTACAACTTTCTGATATGTTCCTCGGCGTTATCTTTAACGCATTCTGCCAGCGCCAGCAAGACTCCCATGTTATCCCTCTTGGCAATCGCCCATCGCGTTTTTGACAGGTGTGAGTACCGAAAGAAGGTATATGTTGTTGCGGGGCCCCCAAAAACGTCACAAACTTGTCCCTCTAAGATTTATTACACGCCAAACTAACTTTGTCACCACGGCCGAGCTGCTTATCGCTAACTGCGCCACAGCGCGCTGTGCGGCCAACGTGCCTCAAAAGATAGTACCCCAAAAAGTAAAGAAATTACGTTTCAGCAATGAGCAACGCACCACGGCCGAGTTGGTTCTCGCTAACTGCGGCCATTGCGCCTCAACAGAACCGAAATACGTTACAATAATCCCCTAGGAAGCGTCGGAAACATGTCCCAGCACGATTGATTAACTCAAATTAACTGCGCCAGGATGGCCGAGCTGTTTTTCGCTAACTGCATGCGTCTTAAGTCTCGGTCCCGTGCCGTAAGCCTAATTGCGTCGTAGACTGTGTAAGAAAATTTCTGACCTTGTCCAATAGTGCAGTGTTGTCCCAGTGCAGAAGGAATGCAAGAATACGCCGGGAGGCCAAGAAACCAGGCTATATACATTTAAACAAAAAATGTCACAGTTTCGCCCTAAGGGTGAAGCAATGAATGCGATAGCCACACAGCAATGTCATAGGAAGTAAGTTGAGCGGCCTTGGTAGCAATATGAATTGTAGTAAACATGAGCTGATTAAGTAAGCAGGTGTGCTGCGGCGTAAGTAGACCGACATGAAGAGAGACTCGATGACCACGAGAAGGCGCGTGTGAAACGGTGGTGTTGATGAGAAGTGCTTACCGTGGGCAGCGCGTGCGAAGGGACACACCTGTAGTGCTGCACTGCCGATCTGGGCAGCATTGCATGTGTAGCGTGCGTTGGAAAATGTGGCCCGACTATTACTAACTGAATGAACAAGCGTGGTGTGAGCGCGCACAAACAAACATGAATAGATCACACTGAATGACTGCAGCCAACGACTGTCAAAATGCTGGCAGCGCAACGTACCTTCGGCCGCGCAGCGGGCGAAGGTACGTACGGTCTATCGCTTCAACGGAAACTGAGCGGCGCATAAAGGTCAGAGCCGTGTGGAGATAAGAGGCGGTGCGGTCGAACGAACGACGAGCGCGGTTGTTGGCAGCGTAGAAGTGCGCCCCCCCCCCCCCCCCCTCTCCCTCCGGCGCTGGCTTCCCGCTTCCTTGCTTGCGCGTGGGAGAGATAAGAGACTGTTCGGACGAGCGACGAGCGCGGTTGTTGGCAGAGAAGTGCCCCCCCCCTTCCCCCCTGCTCCCTCCGGCGCTGGCTTTCCGCTTCCTTGCTTGCGCGTGGGAGATTGAGTGCGTTCGCACTCCGTGATAGCGCGCGTCCCCGCACGCTTCCGCTGGGGCATACGGCGCGCGGCGAAGATTTTATCTATGCGGAACCTCACGGCGACGGCGACGACGACGGCGACACCGACGGCAGAAATCCGGTTGAAGTGTCCATATAATTGCTATCGCAATAAAAAGGAGACAGACGGGTCCCCGCGGGCGAGCGCTCAAACGTGCGTGCAGCCGCCCTCGCTCGCCTTGGGGGAGTGTCTGGCTTATGACGCATGCATTTGGCGCGTCATTGGCCTGTCGCTATAGGTATAGCAAGAAAAATAAGTCGCAAAGTTTAATTAAGTTCATTTATACGCAAAACGTTTTCGCGGCAATGAATTAAAAATAAATCAATGTCTGTTAACTACACTTTCTTTTTTACGCTTACTTTCTTTAACTACCATTACACTTTCTTTTTTTTTCAATGCTCGCGGCAGCTAAAGTTCGGCATCAATACCATAGCGTGACGTATGGTTAGGATGGCTAGAATTCTAGCCACCGTAGTATGGTGACGTGTTTCCTGTTGCCAGTTTTTGCCGAGTGTCCCATCTTGTTGAATTTCTTTCTCTATGACATAAGCGTCGGTGACAACAGACAACGGATAGAAGCATCGATAACATTCGAGAAACGTCCGATACATGCAGGCGCGTCCTGCGGCGAGCGATAACGTTTAACATTTGTTAGCCGCTGAAAAGTGGTCGCCGGTGAAAGATAAACTTTATATATATATATATATATATATATATATATAACCCTCCGTATAGAAATCCTATGCTATACACGAAGTTACTCGGAGCTAGAACGCCAACGCGAACGCTTAAAACGCACCGCCTTGCTATGCGGCATTCACTCTGCGAAAGTTCGTCTGCTATGCTCAAGTGGTGTAGGCGGCGCCACGGTCGTGGAAGGAGTGTGAAAGACAGGAGAAACGAGGAGGAGTGAAGACGGAGAGCGTTTCAAATACGAATCGAATAATAAACACCAATAATCTGTATTCGTATTCGAATAGACCTGTTCGGTGTTTTCGAAAATTCGGAACTAATCAAGTACAGTTAAACCTCGATATAACGAATTTCAAAATAACGAAATTCTCGATATAACAAAGTATTTAACTTTTCATAACCTCTTGCGCATAGAACACAATTTATTTAGAACCTCAATATAACAAAGTGTTTTATACGCGATTTCAATATAACGAAATTTCACTGCCGCAGCAAAGGAATACCGATACAATAAATGGAAACTTGAGCGGACGCAGATGGTCAAATGACTGAATTACAAGTGGCTGCTTGCGAACGCACTTCTCAAATCGCGCGCCGCGCGACAAGAGCGACCGCCGAAATGAAGCAGCGTCGTAAAATACAAGTGCGATGAGATCCTATCGCGCCCCGCGCACAGTGTGCTTTAGGTGGAAGGGTAAGCCTGCGAGGGTGAGATAAGAAGGTGACTTCACGAGCGCTCGAGTGCTGCCTTCCCACGCGAGCAAAGGGAAACGATGAAACGCGCGCGAGGGGCGGGGAGGGGGGAGTGGGGGGTAAGTTGGCATGCGCCTCGGTTTATGGCGCGGGTCTCGGCCGTGGCAACGCATGGCTGTAAGCAAGGCTGAGCGCACACGCTACCGCGGACCCTGCTTTAGAGGTCATCGGCCGCGTGTGCAAAAGAGTGAACGCGCCGAGGCGGCGTGGCATCATGTAAGCTGTCTTCCCGCGCGTTTAGTAATGGAGGTTGCGTGCTAGTTGCGTAATCTCGAGTTACGGAGACCATTGAAGCCCTTTTACATGTGTTTACGGCGCACAAGTCATTCAGCTGTTTTAATGCGAGAGCATTACATGGCTCATTGTGCGATGCCGCCGACATGTCAGACAGCCGTGGAAGAAAAACGGCACACAAATTACGTCATCATCATCTAATTAACAAAACTCACCGTCGATTACGATACTCTCTAATGCGAAAGTTGAGCGCAGCTCTATACACGTTTTCATTTCGCGATATATTCGCTGGCGCAGACAATCTGTCTCGTGCGGCGCGTTGCAAACGGAGCGAAGTGTGGCGCGACTGCCTCGCTAATCGGGACATAGCGAGAGGCGGCGCGTGGGTGACGCGTAGGCGCGATTCCCTGCGGAGGCTCATGCAGTGCTTTGTTTCCATACAGACGACGCGCGATACTCTGGCGCCATCTCGTAGTCATCGTCTCTGCAAAGCCCGTCTTGCGCGGCACTGCGCTTTTCTTCTCACGCTTTCGCCATACTCTGCTCTTCCGCTTCCCTTCTTGCGCTCTCTTCACTATCGCCGTGTTTCATCTCCCGCTGCGCTCCATGTTCGCTTTCATCTTTCTCTGGGATCGTTCGCTCGGTTACGAGGGATAACGCCGGCGCTCGTCGCCGAAACGGCGCCTAAGAGCTGCGCTTTAAAAGTGACCATGGTGAGGATTCGATCCTGTGCCCTACCGCCATTGCTACGGCTCCTTAGCCGATCACGCTAAGCACTGTGCTACCGTTTCATTGCGCCACTATTGCAACAGGCGACAGTGATGAATATCATCGAGGTTGTGCACGTGGTTGGGCTGTGCCTGGTGGGCAATTCACTAGATGGCGCATGCTGTACATGAATAGCAATAGAATTCTAGAAGACATGAGTCTCCGCGCGGTTGCCGGCATAACGGAAAGAATTCGTATTCCGAACAGCATCAGGAATAAAATTATCCCCCTTTCCTTCCCCAAAACATGGGAGAAAACAATCAGGAGGAAGGCTCGGGCCGAGACACTCGGCCGCCGCCTTAGCAGCAAACTAGCTATATACGTGGACGCTGCAGAGGAGATCGCTAACACATTCACAATTGCTGCAATTAACAACGTAGGCCAGGCAGTGAGCTCACGTAAAATAAGCGCAGGCTCCATTCACGAAGCCGAGCAAGCTACGATTGCGCTTGGTATATCAGCAACGCGATACAGTTTCATAATATCGGACTACATGTCTGCTATTAGAAGTTACATGCAAGTGTCGGTAGGCCCACGAGCCTCCGAAATACTGAGCGAACCGGCTGGCAATGTGACGCTTATCTGGATGCCGACCCACTCTGGGAATGGCGGGAACGGAATGGCCCACCATGCTGCCCGAGAATTAATTACCCGGGAGGTGGATGCATGTCGGGGACCGCTACTAGGTGAAACGACACCCAGTCACAGCTACAATGAAATCGTCACCGCCTACAGGGAGGACAGGTGGATATATCCACCACCGGATTCTTCCCTTAGTAGAATGCAATCCAAGGATCTCCGCAGGGCGCAAACAGGAAGTGTTATGTATCGCAGTATTCTATCATATATACCGAAAGGCGACTATATTTCCCAGTGTAAATATTGCGACACAGCCGATCAGCATCATATTCTATGGGGTTGCAGGAATAATCGTCCCCCAAGAAATCTCCTTGCGGAAAGCTCCCTCACAGGACGCGTGGGACGCCGTATTTAGGTCTACTAACCCTGAAACCTACGCCGGGCTGGCGGACTAGGCGGCGAAGGTCGCAGCCAGCTGGACGCCACCCTTAGCCCCCTTCGCCTGATCTCGGCTCCCACCTCCCCCTCCCCTGATCTTCAATAAAGTTTACTTCCTCCTTCCTTCATGAAGAGAACCTACGCAAAACATCACAGAGAGCACCAAAGGCTTTACGTCGATAAAGCCTGTGGGGGTGTGGCACGTCGCAATCGAGGCCATTCAAGGTGATCTAGGCTGGTCCCCGTACGAGGAGCGTGAAGCAAGGAGCAAGCTTTCCTACGATGGACGTCTGCACCTCATGGACGACACGCGATGGCCCATACATCTGCGCATAACAGGCATACAAACTCACTGGTTCAAGTGGGTTAAATTTCTGCGCCGCAATATAGATTTCTTGCGAAACCAGTACCGAGAGTCCAAATGGACAGTGGCCGTAAAGACACAGAGGTGTCTGAAGAGCAGACTATGAGGGGGCGGAATGCAATGGTGGTGAAATCTAATTTGCGGATGTACAGCACTCACAAGGCCAATATTAAAATTGAGGCGCTGCACGATAACAGCGGAGGCATCTTCTTCTTCCTTCTGGGGTTTTACGTGCCAAAACCAGTTCTGATTACGAGGCACGCCGTATTGGAGGGCTACGGATAAATTTTGACCACCTGGGGTTCTTTAACGTGCACTACAACGCAAGCACATGGGCGTCTTTGCATTTCGCCTCCATCGAAATGCGGCCACCGCGGCCGGGATTCGATCCCGCGACCTCGTGCTCAGCAGCGCGACGCCTTAGCTGATTGAGCCACCACGGCGGGTCTCTTTGAGGCAGGAGCACTGCGCACGATTGTGCACCGTCGCCACTTCGACCCCCCGTCCGTTGACCCAATATGCCGGGCATGTGGCCTGGATGAGGAAAAGCTGGAACACCTATTCCTCCGGTGTGCCAGTTTGTGCCCACGACACACAAAACGCACCATACTTCCGCTATCACTGGGATTTACGAGCGAGAATGGAGTGCGGGAACGGGGTGCGGTGGTGCCTAACGCAGTGCGAGTAACAAAGGACAGACTGGCACAGTGGTGGCGTATGACTTGGCAACAGCTCAGAGTGACCAACTCTGAAGGGAACAAATGAAATCCGTGGTCTGAACGTCAATGTCTGTGCACCAGGTTGGGTTGTGTATACGAAAGAGCTGGGGTAGGACGCGCACCCCCCCCCCCTCTCACTCCGTCCTCTCACTCTGGAACGTTGCGCGCGCCTGGAAGATGGCGCGCTTCCTTCCCGCTTCGCTCCCTTGCGTGCGCGAGATTGATCCGCGAACATCGGCTCACCCTCGCACGCTTTCACTCGTACATACAGCATAGGGTGAGCGGCGACGATTTGATCGCCCTTGGACTTTACACGGAACCTCACGGCGACAATGACGACGACGGCGGAAATGCGCCTGGAGTGTCCACATATTCGCTATCGCAATAATAAATTCTTATTTTGCATTGCCCAGAAACGGTGCTCTTCTAATTGAAGTTTCACTTGCCGCTGCATCGTTATTATGTAATTGATAGACGCTGTGAACAGCAAGAAATTTCACACTAAGAGCACTGCTTTCAGTCACTCCATGTGAATATACTGGTTATAAAAACATTGAAGCCAATATTAAGAAATCAACTCAAACTTCGACAAAGCACAAGCTTGCCACCGACGCACACCGCACTAGGTTAGAGCTTGTAGGTTAGGTTAGAGCTTATAAGGAAATGAAATTAATAATCAAGGGATGTACTCACAGTAGACATTGAAGTGGGGCGATGACTTTAGTAACGAGGGATATAAGGGTAAAATTTATTTCCTTGACACAGTGACAGATCATCCCAGATTCCTGGCTACAGTAATCGCAGTAACATCGTATATTCGGCAATCGGCAGTAACCGCATATTTGAACAAACTTGATATTTAAGCCTCAAATGAGATACCTCATTTTCAAAGAACTTTACGATGGGCATGTGAAATTTCAAACTGTACACACACCCCTAATGCACAATAAGTGAAACGGAAGAATATCACAATAGAACATCGACGGGCCCCGTCTGAAGCGGTGCACCTTCAAACCAAGAGTGCGAAGATAGCTCGTAAATACTTTTTTTGTAAAACGTTTAGGTTTCTTTTGGTAACTAACCGCGATTTCTTGTGAGTGTCTGAGCGTTTTCGTGCGTCGGTCCTGGAGATAGTGAATTCTAACACAGCGATAAGAAAAGCAAAGTTGTACGGTATACCATCGAGCGGAGCTACCGGTAGCAAGGGAGCGTTCTCAAATTTTTATACCTTGCGACGGCTAGCGTTTAGTTGGCGCGTACGTTGCGCCTCTGGTCGAAGACGCTACGCGGGGCGTTGAACTGGTCCTTGACAAATTGGCGCTCTGATACCGATTGGCTCCCACGTACAGGTAAGTCACGGTATTAGCATTCTGGTCAGGAAACTCCGCCATCACTCTACGGGAGAGCTTGATATGTCGCATGAAGCCGCCGCGCTGCGGCGCCACCGCAGCTGAGAGGCCACCTTTCTCCGAGTTAAACCCGGAGAGAGCCACTGTAGTGCAGATGCGGCCGGCGTGGGCTGAAAGTTTCGACGCGTACTTTATATTTGCATGTGTGTGCGTGTGCGTGTGTGTGTGTGTGCGTGTGTGCGTGCGTACGTGTGTGCGTGCATGCACGTGCATGTGTGTGCGCATGCGTGTGTGTGCATGCGTACGTGCGTGCATATGTGTGTGTGTGTGTGTGTGCGTGCGCGTGCATGTGTATGTGCGTGTGCGTGCATGCGTGTATGTATGTGCGTGCGTGTGTGTGCGTGCGTGTGGGCGTGTGCGTGCGTGCATACGTGTGTGTGTGCGTGGGCGCGTGTGCATGAGTGTGTGTGCGTGCGTGCATACGTGTGTGTGTGTGTGCGTGAGTGCATGCGCGCGCGCGCGCGCTCGTGTGTGTGTGTGTGTGTGTGTGTGTGTGTGTGTGTGTGTGTGTGTGAGTGAGTGAGTGCGCATGCATCTGTGTGCATGCGTGCATGCGCGTGCATGTGTGTGCGCGCATATGTGTGTGTGTGTGCGTGCATGCGTGCGTGCGTGCGCGCGCGAGTATGCGTGTGTGTGTGCGTGCGCGTGCGTTATTCTACATTTGCTTCAAATACAGCTCGCCATTCAAATACTATGAGGCGTCGCAGTTCGCCAAGGAGGTATATGGTACTGAGTGCAACGGACCGTCAATCCTCGTCACTCTGCTCGTGCAAGTTAGAGATTAATAAGCACAGCGCTGAGTCAGTCGGGCATATTAATCCGTTTGTGTTTTTTAGTGTATATTGACAACGAAAATCGGGTTTGAAAACTTTGTCGCGCATTTGGAATAATACGCACGAAAACTAGCAAAGCTTGCGATACATGAAAATGGCAATACTTTCCTTCAAGCAAGCGTTTCATTCACAGCTGCGATCTGCCGATGTACCTGTTCCAAACAAATTCTGACGTCCTAGAACATTTTATGGTACGTGCGATTAGAATCTGTCCCCATCGCCTGAACGGTTCGAGTGCAATCGGAATTCGGTAACAGCACACGACCTGTTTACTGGCAACACCACGCCGCTAATGTCTTAATCTTTGTACAGCGCGTAACAAACGCTTAAAAGTTTTCAGGCGAAGCCGGTTGGGCCAACATACGAGAGATTTCTCAGTAAGCTAAATTCTATGCGCGTCGTACGTCTGCTGACACACGGAGCCGCCAGCTGACTTTGAGATTGTTTACTCTTTGAACGCGCCTTGATTTCGTTTAGAAAACACTATCAGATGTTCACATTCGGATACTGTAACTGCTACGACAAAACAGACTAGAAATAAAATCGAAAAGAAGCTGGGCTTTCGGCTGCAACGTGACCAGAGAAGAAAAAATACCGCCGCTGCCCGCGGCGGCCGCTCGGCTAGCTAGGGGGCCTTTCTTTTACTATCACGCCCCTAGCGGCAGGCGCTGGCTCTATATTAAACTGAGGCGGGAGTTTCGCGACCAGAAAAAGCTATTAAGGGACTATGCTATTAGTAACGGGAGCGCCAACCATAACATACGTACAGTGCAGCATAGTGACACAAATAATCACCTCTCAAATGCATTCTTGGATAGCAACCGGGTGTTGGTTCTTCATGATTCTAAGTTCTTCCATTCGAACTCGTTTGGTTTTCAACTCAGCCTTCCCCCCCTTTCCCCTTCTCAAAAAAAAATTGGTAGCAGAGAAATCAATGGCCTTCAAACTTGAAACACAAGTTGCGGTTTCGCAGACGTCCTCAAGGAGTTCCTGGCCAGCTACAATCTTTCTTGGCCTCTCGACAAGCAGCGGTTGCCCGCGTCCCTTCTGGACACGCTGGTGGAGCTGAGTCTGAAGAGAGACATACACGTGTTCTTCCAGTTGCAGCCGGACAAGGACTTCAACGGGCCCGGCTTCTACCTGCTCCATTGGGACAATAATATCCAAGCTATCCGCGTTCATCGCATCTGCGTCGTTGCTCACGGGCAGGTGCGTTAAAGCGACATGCTTCGAGAGTAGAAGCACATCCGCCGCCTGGCCGCTCCGCCGTGGCCGTGGCAGTGCCTTCAAGATATTCAGTGCTTTGCACCGTGTGCTGAAAATCTCGGAGGTCATTATATTACGTATTTGAGATCGCACAGATAGGTGGTCTCCAAGGCATGGTGGTGGACTCCTGCAATTGCCACTGGTCCCCATCAGCACGCAAAAGCATGGCCTTTGAGATTGGCTTCTGTTACTCCGAGGAAGCCATCGCCGAGTGCGGGCTAATTGGACACCATGTATAACTTCCGAGTTTGCGCGTCACTAGATCTAGCTGGTTTGGTAATATACGTATTTCAGACAGTTATCTTTATTTGTAATGTTTTGAAAGCAGTACGCCTGTGCATGTAAATTAAAGGTATACAATAAAGCTTTTCATTGCCGCAACACAATATTGCGATCACAGATTAGGCTGAAATACAAAAAAAATGCGATCTCAGATTAGGCTCAAATAAGCGTTTGCTGCAGCGCACCATTTAACACTTGGCTTTTCGCTCGCAGAGTACCGCATCCGCAGCTGATCGCACGCGTGATCGAGCTTGACAGCCGCTTCCTCACGGTCAGCGTGCTGCCGCTGCTGGCTCTCGAGTATGTCAAGTTCTCGGAGGCGCACTCGGTTCATGGGGCAGGCGACCAGTTCCATACGTTACTTGCAAGCCGTCAATCGCTTACTGCCCGCGGACCGACCGCTATCGGCCGATGACCAGATCATTGTCACGAACGAGGTCATGTTACCATTTGTCGGTGACCTTCAGCTCGGCGAGTCCGCCGGCTCAGAGACGGTGTCCGGCTACGTCGCCTTCCTTGTCGCTCTCCAACTGGCAGCGGCCGGCAGCGACTTGGAAACGCTCCTTTCAGGCATGGGAGAAGCGGCCGCCACCGTTATCCGCCTAATGGCGTGCCTGCAGGTCGTTCCCAACCAGGAACTCTCGTTCGCCGTGGCGGACCTCTTCGTCGACTGGTTCATCGAGGAAGGCAAGCTGGCCGCCATTCGCCGCGTTGTTCGTCTCTTGCTTTGTAGTCTTCGATGGTGGTTCGTCCCTCGATGAACAGGACGTTCATCTTCTTCCTTCACAGGTTCCTGCTTTCGACTGCGCCAATGTAAAGATTTCACTAGGGTACGGTAGGTAGAACCCATTTATTAGTACATTCTTCCGTCTAACCTCGTCGTCGTCTTCTCTTTTTCATAACTGCGCTGGCGATGTGGTTCGCCACATGTCCTATATATAAGTGTCCGCGGTCATCGAGTGTGATTGGATCATGTCTGCCTGTGCGCGCTGGCGCCATGCTGGTTAAATTACTTTGCAAGTTTATACGGCCGATAAAACTGCTATCCTTACTTCGTACGGCTTTCTACGCATTTGCTATCGCAATCGTTAGTTCGCTTTTCGGGCGAAACTGCGGCTTTTTGAGAGGTGGCCGCGGAAAAAAATATCGCTCAAAATTTTACCCCGTATAATAAACGCACCCCCCAACATCGCGCATATTTTTAGGGAAGAAAGTACGCTTATTATGCGAGTAAATAGGTATATAGCAGAGGCCTCCTCTGATAGAGGAAGTAAAAAATGCCTTCTCTATACTGACGCGCCGTACTTGAACCTCCCGTTTACGCAGGCGCCGGAGTTCAATCTAGATGGAAACGTGCCTATAATTATTTTACGGCTAATAATCCCATGGTATTTGCTTCCCATAACGCGTAAATATATGCTTACGAAAATGCTTCGGAATTAAAGTATGGCAACACTGCCACATTCCAGCAATTCTGTCTGTCTACAATTAAGAGTGAATGAGCCATTAGGAGTAGTGGGACTAGAAATATATATCTCCTGAAAATGTTATTGTTTGTGTGAATGCGTACATTTGGGACAAGGATGTACAGTCGCAATCTTTTTGAGGGTGAACACGGGAACGCGTGGCCTTCTCAGCTCACAGCGCGGTTCAGCGGCGGCAACGAGAAGCATTGCTCATGCGCAGTGTGTCCGGCGTGCGCAAATTCTCCCGCCGCGCGCATTGCGTCACGCAAGCAAGTGCGTGTCGTCTGCTGCGCGCGTACCGCAATAAGGTAGCCGTGCGGTTAGGGATTGGTGACGATGTTGAACTTCTCATTACGCTCCCCACGATGCATAAATTAACTTGAAAATATATGTAATGTTTTGTGGGCGTTCTCAAGATCATTGTTGATCTGTAGCCAGGCCATGCATGCTCATGACACTTGTGGGCGTACTTAAAAAGCGGCTTCCGTCTTTCAGGAGCGTATATATATTCTTGCACATTACCGCATCTGTCAGAGCAGCAGTTGAATTTCAGCATGGCCCGCGTTCTCGAAGAAGAGAGGTGGAAAATCGTACAATATTCGCTCAAGAGATATTCACAGCGCTCCATCCGTGCTCCCGTGCACAGGCCGCTAAAGACCGTCAACAGGATTATTCGGGGATTCAGCAAGGAAGGCCGACTCTGTGATGCCCCATACAGGCGTCGACCAAAGGCAACGACGGAGGATGAAGACGCGCTTAGGGTAGCTGCTGTCGTTGAGAACCCGTTCCAGTCCGCGAGGCAAGTGCAGGAGCAGCTAGATGTGGACGCTTCCCTTGCTACGGTCCGGCGACGCCTCCGATGTGCTGGACTGCGAAATTCTGTAGCGGCACGAAAGACTGTAGCTGTACTGCTTCGAACAAGAAGTCACGTCTCCAGTTTGCCGAAGCACATGCCTCATGGATGGCAGATGACTGGGGCCGAGTGATCTTCTCGGATGAGTCGACTTTTACAACTCGCCAAGACCAACGGATGTGAGTTTGGCGAACCAGAGGCACACGGTAAGAAACTTTTCTTAATGCACGTTTGATTTTGCGAAGGATGGTCAAAACTACGATTTCCATGCAGTTACGAGCCAGCCAATGTGCAGGGAGTCGCCGCGAGTGGCCGAAACTGCGTGAACGTGTGGGGCGCGGTGTCAAGGCATGGTCTCTGGCCTCTGCATCGCATAGAAGGTGTCCTTACATCGCAGCGATACTGCACAGAAATTTTGGACAATGTGTTGCTGCCCTACGCCCACAGCGTCTTTCCCGATGCCGACTTTATGTTTGAACAGGACCTGGAGCCGGTTCACTCGGCAAAACTTGTCAAGGAACATATAGAAAATTGCAGAATCAGCATGTTTTCCTGGCCGGCCAAAGGCGCTGAGATGAACATCTGCGAAAATACATGGGGGTACATCAAAACAGCCATGGTGCGAAAACCTGTCCGCCCGACGACTGGGGACGAGCTGTGGGCAGCCGTTCGACAAGAATGGGAGGACCTTCGAGCACATCATGACTTTGTGCTAGCGCTGTACGCGTCACTGCCCTCTAGGATGGCAGCAGTCGTTTCCGCAGAGGGTTGTATGACAAAATACTAACATCATCAAATAGAAAATTATTCCTGCTTACTAATACTACTTCTAAACGGATCAATCTTTTGTTGAACTTGCACCAAATAAAAGTTCGGATGTTTGTGTTCCCTTGCCTGTTCGTTGTACGATAAGAACACAGCAGAAGAAAAACTCAACAAAGTGAAGTAATTACAATATCGCCAAGCATAAGAAGCACAACGTTCTGAATGAAACGCATCAAAATCGTGGTTTCCGTCATAATTTGGTTTCCATTGAGGGGAAAAAACTGCTAGCAGACGACACACACGCGCTACGATGACGTAATGCGCACGAAAAGAGCCTACCCTCCCCGAGCATGCGCGCAGATATTGTGGCTGCCGTCTGACGGCGCTGGTGATATAGAAAGCCACGCGCTCCCGTGTTCACCCTCAAAAAGATTGCGACTGTACCACACGTATTCTAGCAGAAGCGACGAGACGTACGGTGGAAAGAATACGAAGTTGCGATTATTCAAGCGGTGGTCGAAAAAGGGAAAACAAAACGCACAGCGCACGCTCTAGTACGTTTTTATCATTCTTTTTTTTTTTTTTTTGAGCCCTTGCATTTGCGGTAAGCTCTATAAGTAATATGTGGTGTCCAAATCCGCGCCCCAGCGAACTTCGAGTAGCGTTAACGTTACCCGCAGCTTCGAGTAGCGTTACCTAAAGCCCCTATATTTATAAAAGTAGCGCCATCCCCTTCCTTCCTCCTCCGTTCCACTATCGCGCTCGGCGCGACCAGCGCGATCGAGGCGCGATATCGACAGTGGCGCCGCCTGCGTCGGGCCTGCCGTGGCAGACGACAGCTAACGCGCTACCAGAGGAAATCCGAGGAAAACTTCGATCGCGCCCTGCGGAGAAGTTCTTGAGGCGTGATTTTGCTTCGTCAGTCAGTAACTGGTCTTAATAATGCCGTTTTGGAAGTAGCAACGCGACGATGCGAGACGGCCGAGTGCTGTTGATGTCAAGGGCCGATCATCACGGCGGCACAGACATTTTATTACGACGGGTTGTGCAAAAAAGGATTGCCGTAGTCGAAAGTGAAAATGTATACACAAATAAAACTGCAAATAAAAATGGCTATATTTGGCTACGAAATTTTTTGCACTTTTTTGTGTTTAGCTACACTTGGGCTGCAACTTCTCTAGCTTTTGGCGACGCCACCTCGTCGAACCTGGCAACACTGGTATGTGCCATTGCGCTTAGACCGTTTCTGTACTGCCGCCAGGACCGGTCCACATTTTTGGATTCAGCAGACACATTACGCCTGGCTTAAACAGCTCCGGTGTTAAAAAATCAAACACTGCGCAACAAACGTCTCTGTGACTATAGCCCTGGGTCGTAGACCCAAATAATGATATTACTGGTATATTTAATCCTAATCCAATTTGGCAGAGTGGAGCTTCGAGTAGTATCTTTCTCTGGTTTGAATAGCGTCGGCATGATAAAAAGTAGTGGTCTATTGATTCAGTTTCCTTACCATCGTGGAATAGAGGGTACATCATCAGACGAGCTTTTAGTAAAAAAAAATTCAATTGCGAGATGCGACAGCGTAATCTGGTGTATGTAACTTTCAATCACCGAAAACGACATCACTGTTTATTCCAGCAAATTCCTAGATGATGAAAGTCTGCAGATGATATCAGGCATAACTTGCTTAAATCATTTGGTAGGCAAAGGTTTATGTATCTCGATGCAGTGACGTAAGCTGTATGCGGTAAAATATGAATCAAAGGTCCACTTAAAGACGTTCTGGCTAATAAATCTGCCATTTCTTTTGAGTATGAACCGCGCTGTCCGGGAAGCCACAGCAAATTAATTTTTTGTAACGTTGGAGGGACTAAATTGTGGAACACATTTACGATAGTTGTATTCGTTGCCGAGGAAAGCGACGCGCATACCGACCAAGAATCTAACTACGACAGCTGACGATTGATTAGCGGGAAGTTTGCGTAGCGCTAAAACAATCGCCATAATTCTGCTATGAAAATTGTGTAATCCGGAAGGCGAATAGAAAAAGACCAAGTAAGAGTAGGAGAGAAAACGGCTACGCCAGCCTTCTCGTCTGACAGTGAAGCATCAGTGGCTATTATATTGCTTGTTTCCAGGAGACAGACCTAATCTTGTAATTTGTCATTTAAATATTGGAATGGCAATTGCTTAGCATTTAACGGGAAAATATCGTCAAATTCAATCTGCAGGCTTTTCTTGGATTGACTTGTACGGTGAATTTGTTGAATTTGCACATTCAGTGGTGTTAGCGGTGCCTGTGCGAATACGATCTGACGTTTGTGTACTCGCGACCAATGATTATTAAAAAAATGTACTTGATTCACTAATGAAAACATACACTGATCTTCTTTGAGCGGAATCCTAAAATTTTAGGTACGTTTGGACAGTAAGGACCCTCAATCTACTTTTTAAACATGGCATTCGCGCTTCCATTACGGAACGGTGTTTGCAACAAACTTTGGGAGTCCAAGGTACACTGGCAGAGCTTCTCTTGCTAAAAGTATCAGAGGCTGAATTTTATAAGCCACAAAACAATACGCACCCAAATTCAATGATGGTACGGAGATAAATTTTATATATCATAATTAATGTGTGTCTTCGCAACCCATATGGCCGGTTACTGACCTTACGCAACCATCCCACGGCACGAATTGCCTTAGACACCACTTTTGCAATGTAGCTTTTCCAGTTTAGTGTCCCATCATACGCGATTCCCAGGTATTTAAGAGAATGCACCTTGGGAATGAACTCTTGGCGATACATCAGTGTAATGTGAACGGGAACATCTAAAGGAAAAAAAGAACTGCGCTTCTACTGACGTTCAGAGACATATGTCTGTTCTATATCTTAGTTTCAAGAGTAGATAAGTAATTTTGTAGCATTTGATAAAGTGAATGTAGATCATCATTCGATGCAAAAATAGAAACGATGTAATAGACCATTTGCCCAGAAAGGAGTTGTCGAGGAGTGGGGATCTGCACTCGCTGCAGCCTCCCAGTTTGGGTATCGCATGTTTCATAGCCGAAATTCGTTGTGCCACAATTCCGCGGGTAATCGCATTTTTCCAGATGCACAAGTTGATAGGACTTGCACGGAGAGATCATTCCAATTTCGCAAGTACGATGATAGCGATAAAAACAATAGTTTAAAAGGCCAGGAATATATTTTTGTTAATGCAATTCACTTTATTTCAACACCAGAATGTTGAGGACCGTGAACAAGAACCATTTTATGGCTTGACGTGGTCTGCAGCCCTTTTTAACGCACAGTGACAGAGTTTATAAGTGTTACATATTCAGTTAGAGTCATCTGAGTCCCAATGAGATGAGTGATAAACATATTGGACATATATAGAACGAATTCAAGTGAAATAGAACACATATATAGTACATATAACTTGCACGTATGTTATGGTTCAATTGAAACAGAAAGAAGAAAGTAATAACGCTAACTGCGAATGCACATTATACATATATAAAGTCAACAAATGTGCCACGCGATACCTACTGTAGTGCACATTTCGGCAAATACACTGTAACAAAAAACGCAATTTTTCTGCTTTTTGCGGAAACAAACGAAAAATGAGAAATCGCAATAAAGAATGTTAGACAGTGTATGTTTTGTTTAGACAAGAGGCTAACCAGAAGCGCAAGGTTTGGCAGGTGTAATTAGTTCTGGCCCGCGGCATCTCCCAGACTTCACAAATGCGCGTATTTAGCTTCCTATCTCTGCGTTTAAAGTTCGAGATATTATTGAACACGTTATTATTCCTCTTGATGCCTGTTTCTATAGCGGTGAATTAGCGTTTGCTCATAAATATCATAAACTCAGTTTTTCAGAAAGTGGCTGCGAATGGATCTGGGGCCAACATTCAGAACACCATACGGGCAGCTTTTTTAATCTATGTAGTGAGGTATTTGTAATCTATGTAGTGAGGTATATTGGTAAGAGTCGTAGTATTCCAAACAAGATGGCAATCTGACTGAGAAGTAAGGACTTGTACAGGGGAAGCCCTTGATGCTTTTAGGGGGAAAAACTCTTAAAGTGCACAAAATTCCACTCACACGTGATATTTTCACAGCGACTAAATCCCCATGTGTGTTTCACGACATATATTGCTCGAATACAAACCTCAAGACAATAAGCAGTAAGCACAATCGGAATAATAGAACTATTAAGTTGTAATGTTAAGTCTGTAGCGACATTACGATTTTTCGGTCTGAACAGAACAGCTGTCGTTTTCTTAGTATTCATACCACGTGAACTTGCGGTATACCAAGAGGACAGTTTTATTTGTGCCTGATTTTCGATACCGATAGCGTCAGTGGAACTCGGTGCAGTAACCAGTATAGTCGTGTCGTCTGCGTACATAATACTTTTTACATTCTTATCAATTGTAACCGAGTCATTAGTTACAATGATACAAGCTACATCAGCTATAAAGCTTCATCTTCGTGTGGAAGCACGAGCTGCGTTGGAATAAAGCGGTTCCTTATATATAAACACAAAAAAGCAGCGGCCTCAGAATACTTCCTTGTGGCACTCTCGCGTGAACTGGCTTTAAATTTGACGTGTATCCATCTACGATCACTTGCTGCGTACGGTGTTGCAGATGTGATTGTGTTAGTTCAAGAAAGACGGCCACGAAAACCATAATGTTCTGGTTTGTTATTAAGCGTCGCATGGTTTATACAATCGAACGCCTTCGAATAATCAATAAAGATACCCACAGTGAATAATTGATGTTCAAGCAACTGCAATATAATTTATTTTTAGTAAGTAAGGCAGTTTCTGTTGAATGCCCTTTCACAATGTCATACTGCATACTAGTGGTCAGTTTGTGTTTGATTGGAAACAATGTGAACCCGGCATGTACTAGT
The DNA here is from genome assembly GCF_013339745.2 of Dermacentor silvarum. Lineage (NCBI taxonomy): Eukaryota > Metazoa > Arthropoda > Arachnida > Ixodida > Ixodidae > Dermacentor > Dermacentor silvarum. The sequence continues at coordinate 438,481,275 of NC_051154.1, forward strand.
TTTTCTATACCACTAGAAAAAATGGGCAACACCGATATTGATCGGTAGTTTGTTAACTTGATTTTATCACTACCTTCGACACCTCAAGTCTTTCCGGGAACGAGCCACTGAAGAATAGTAAGTTTAAGATGTGCACTAATGCAGGTAGAATCAAGTCCAGGACACGATTATTTGACAGGATCTCAAATCCATCGAGATCACAACATCTGCTGTTCTGGATGGACATAAAAGTAGTAAGTACATCATTTTCCGTAGTACGCGCTACAGTAGGATTGGCAGTGGTGACGGCAATACCTGCTCTACCTAACCACATCTTCCGCACATTGCAGAGCACCGACTAACATAGCCTGGATCATCGCGGGATGACCGCGCACGTGGCTTCCGGGAATCTGTCTTGAGCTTCGCCCGTCATCGACCGGGACAGTCGCCACCAGGCAGAGACCGCACAACGCTGTGTACTTTGACTGAACTGCGCACCTAGTCATCAAGACAGATCGCGTGTTGGCTCAACCACGCTTTCCCTCCTGCATATACAAATTCAATGCATTTCCTGGAAGCGGCATTGGCAGTGGTGACGGCGATACCTGCTTTACCTAACCACATCTTCCGCACATTGCAGGTTAGAACTTTGTTGTCTTCATCTTCGGTTGTGTTATTCTCTTCCGTGCTATTCTGCTGTCACTGCTGCCAAAAATAAGACTGCATGATCGTTGTTTTGCTTCTGTATTTGCCCCTCTGATTCAGTATGACGAAAGAGTTCGTGAAGTTTTTTCAGGACCTCAAGGACGAGCCTAAATCCGAATTGAAGTCATTTAAGGAAGCAATCTATAGGCGCATGCGTACGGAGGAACGCAGTGTACGTGCTGAGTGGGCAGAAATCAAACAAAGCATGGAATGTATCCGCAAAAGCTTCGAAGACTCCAACCGTCATGAAGCAGCTACAGTTGCTGAAAACAGCTCCTTGAAGGAAGAATATGAAACGCTTCGGCAAAGACTCAACTTGCTTGAGCAGGGCCTGCTTGAATTTCAAACGAGTCTTGTAAAAGCGGAACAATACTTGCGAAACAAAACCTGGAAAACAAAGGGCTTCTGCAGGAACCACATGAAAGTCTTCCTGACATCCTGAAAACGATAGGCGATGCTATAGGTGTGCCAATCTCTCATACTGACATTGACGTGTGCCACAGAGTACCCACAAAATACGACAAACAAATAAACCTAATCGTGCAGTTTCAAAGATGCGATAAGCGTGACCAGGTGCTATAAAAAGCACGAATCAAAAGAATAACCAATGCAACTCTGGGCTTTACATCATCTTCACAAGAAGCGCAAGGCGCGCGAGAGGACTCGCCCATCTTCATAAATGAGCATCTTTGTCCATTTATGTAAGAGCGGCTCGGAGCGAGCATCGCGCGAAAGCGAGCTTGCGCATGGAAGTACGTCTGAACAAAAAATGGGTTCATTATCACGCGCCGCACCGACACGTCTCCCGTACTGTCGATTCAGCGTGAGAGTGACATCTACTACTACCTACTACCTACTACCTACGACATCTACTAACTTTGGAACCAACGGCGAAATTGCGGCGTCCCAAAAGGAAAGGCTCAGAGATAGCGTCGTATTGCGTTGTACGTGGCAACCGCGAGACGGCACGATCTCGGAATCCATGCACCGTCTAACGAATACGCAGCTATTTTTCGCAATTTTATTAAGTTGGACATCACCTAACGGATATATAAAGTTTGCATATCATTCCATCTCTTCTTCCATTACCGTGAGCAAGCCACATAGACGGCGAAGCAGAGCTCATACATTTGCGCCGGCAGAGCGGGGAAAGAAAAAAGTAAACCCATTTCCACTCAATGTGAAAACTGTTGAAACAGGGGATCTGTGCTTCTCTTGTGTTTCTCTGATTTTGTGTGATTTTCTGTGATTATCTGGGAGTTTCTGTGATTTTGGGGGGGTTTCAGAGATTGTTTCTTGTCTAGTGGTTTTCGTGCGATTATGGGCGATGATTGAGATGGATGATGCGTGACAGCAGTGGACAGACGGACGGCGCAGCCTCGACCTACAACAGCTCCGCTGTTATAAGTGCCAGACAGCTGGCCTTCACGCATGGCGTTCGCGGCATATTGAGGTGGCATAAGGTCGGCAACCGTGTGGTCGGTGTACATAGTATTGCTTCGCGCGTCGCGGCTCTGCCAGTCGTGTGCGGTTCTCGGTGCGATGCCTCAATGCATCGCGAAATGAAGGCACGCATAGTAGAGCGCTCAAATTTCGCATTACGGTGTTTCGTAATCATCGGTGGTTTTTTTAAAGAAACAAGTCCATGCAAATCTGTGTAGCTTCACACTACTTCTCTGTCCATAATTTATTTCACTGTATTTAATTTCAGTGAATCGCGGAAATTCTTTACTGTTTTGTTTTTTTATTCTCTTCATAAATAAGTATTTAATAACTTTGTTTCAATTAGTACGATTGCTCACTTATGTACTACACTCGTTTCACCTGTCTTTTGTATTGTCTTCTTTTTTCGTTTCTGTTCTTAGAATAACATTTTAATTATTTCATAGTAAACTTCGCCCTGGCGCCCAAATATCTGCACATTTCATTAGTGAGCACGCGCCATAAATGGGGATCTTCATCGTCGTTACCATTATTATTATTATTATTACGTACGCTTCTGCGCGAGACAAAGACGACGACTCCTATCGGGCAGCTCGTTCTTCGAGAACGGGTCTCTCCGGCTCCGCAGACCTGCAAAGGCCAGCCATCGTCGCCTGCCCCTGGGTCCGCTGCAGCAAAGAACCACCGCAACGTGTCCGAAGCTGTGCAGCAGCAGCAGCGATGACCCTTCCTGTGGCTTTTCATCCCGGTATGGTGGGTGAATCGTTGCGCAGTGAGGTGCAACACTGCTACAAGCTGCGATCACGTGTTCCCCCGCCACCTAACGCCTTCATGCAGTGCACGCCGGAGAAAAAGCGTTCGGTGGCCGCCACGAACGTGAACGAAGACAACGGGCGCCTCTGCAGCCGCCTGGCAAAGCTGTGGCGTCCTCTCCGCGCCGCCGACAAGGAGCCCTTCCAGCGCAAGGTGGCCGAAGCTGCCGCCGTCCGCCGAAGGAAGTACTCGGACTACGCGCACATCCCGCGTGAAGCCAGCCGGCCTATGGAGCAGGAGCGCTTTGCCAAGCAGGTTACCAGCAAGCTGAAGAACGGCAGTTCCTGGGACAAGGAGCAGCAGCCGAGAACTTCCACGGTCGCGGCCCACGGTCGAGGCAGCCCGGAGTTCCAGCAGCAGCCGCATCCGCCGCCATTGCCGCCGACGCCAAAGAGCAAACACCGTGGTACCATCAGTATTGCTCCAGTCGGCGCTTCGGGCGCAGGTCAGAAAACTGTGGCTCGTATGCCGACGGCCACTGTCCCGGCTACGACCAAGGATCTCGAAGGACAAGTGGTGCCTATAAAAGTGGCTGCCTTAAGAGCCTTGGCTGAATTGTTCAAGAGGCAGCCGCAACACTTCCACAATTATGCTGAGCTGACCTTGATCAAGATCTTTGGAACATTCATGCAGCCTGTGAGAGAGGTGACCTGTGCTGCCGAGCTGTGTTCTGTGGAGGCTGCTGCTGGGCTACCCCCCAAACAGACAATGCGGCTACTCCACTCGCTCATCGGGGAGTCGGATGACCATCGCTGTAATCAAGGTCATGTCCCGGCACGTGGAAGTGCATCCAAAAAAGGATAATTGTGGAGCTTCCGCCTCAGATGATGCCTGTTTTGCTGAAGGCATGTGATCACGGCGAAAAATTGTCTACTGAAGGCGGCAGTATTTTGTAGGGTGATGTTGCATGGCGTGGTCGGCTCTGAATTGAAAAACTTGATTCCGGCGTTCTATCTGTCGATGCAAACGACCATTTACCTATTTTTTGCGTCTTGTACTGCTGTGCGAGTCGCGGCGTATCGCAAACGTCGATTCGATCAAGAAAAGTTAACGAATCAACAATAAATACGTTTATATCTGTGGTTATGCGCACTGACTGGTCTGAGGTGATTAGTGACAGTAATGCAGCATCTTATTTTTCTCGCTTTCGCAGAATAATGTTCGATTTCTGTGATCGCGCATTTCCACTCCGCATTTGGAAAAAGCATAAAAAGGCAAGAAAGCCTTGGATATCTTCGGCACTTTATAAGAGCATACAAAAATAAAATGTTATACTTGGAGTTTCTGAAAAAAAGGATGCTGACAAATTCAAAGAATACGAGAAATCTTGAAATAAATTGAATTCCAAAATCAGAAAGGCTAAAGATGCCTGTTATTTGTACAATTTTAACAATATTACTGATCAATATAGATTCTGGAAAGCCGACAATGAGGTTTGGGGTACATGCAGCATTGATAGGTTACCGGAAGAATTCACTATCGACGAAGTAACCTTTTTATAACTGAGCTGCTCGATAGATTATTGAGTACTTCTTATCTTCCGGTTAATTAAAGAACCCCACGACACGAGCTCATGTGATCACTTGATCACATGTATTACGTTCATATACGAGTAAGAGAGATTGCTTTCGCAGAACCTACGCGTGAGGCGGAAATGATGGGAATCATTAACTCCTTGAACAGTAGCAGTGCAGCAGGTCTTGCTGAGTTTAAAGCTGATTCAATTAAAGCGGTTGCTACCATGATTGCTGTCCCGCTCACTCATGTATGCAACTGTTTGCTTCAAGACGGGCTGTTCCCGGATGAGCTCAAATTAGCCCGGATAAGTGTTATTCGCAAGGCAGGTGCGAACAGTGATTTCAACAATTACCGGCTGATATCAGTGCTAGGTATTTTTTCGAAAGTTATTGAACGTGTTTTTTTATTCATCTCTCTGACTATTTAGTGAAATTCAAGTTAATTTCACCATACATTTGGATTCCAAAAAAAAAGAAATCGACCAAATTAGCACTTTTGTATGTTACAGAATGGCTTATAGAAAACACTGAACAAAAATTACTAATAATTGGAATATTCCTGGATCTAAAGAAAGCCTTTGATTCCGTCAAACATTACATCTTACTAAGTAAACTTCCTAGCTAGGGCATACGAGGGCGAGCCTTTGAACTTATGGAAAAGTAACTAAAAGTTCGAAAACTGTGTGACATATCACTCAGCCTTCTGAAACATAGAGCCTACCGAGTGGTCAAAATTACGCTTTACTAAGTTTTTAAAAATCGCCTGTGACTGGTAGCATAATTGTTATCGTTGAGCTAGGTTATTCCAAGAGGCGGACATTAGTATCGCGAGAAATCGAAACACATTTTCAACTAATTACGAAAAATTGACTAATGAACTTCTGAGGTGAATATTTTACGAAACATATCGCAGTTTACGAATTGTATCCGGTGTGGCTGCAAGACGCTACACTTCAAATGAATTTCCAGAATAACACCAGATTCGACCTATTATTTCCCAAAGTGTGGGACGAAATACATTGGCGTTCCAGTTTGTCTCTTTTTGTGCTTCAATGTATAAAACATCATTTTGGTATAAAATTAAGTGGAACAACTGTGCATTTTTACGGCGAGTTTGATTGAGCATATCTCCAAAGTGGTGTCATTCAGGAAATTCATTCCTAGTGGATACGCGTGACAAGTTCACCGGCTACAATTCGTAAATCCCAATATGTGTCGTAAAATAGCTAACTAAGAAGATAATTAGTGAATTTTTGTCATTTAGTTGAATTTGCTTTTTGATTTCTCGTGCTACTAATGTCTGCTTGATCTAATAACCCAGCTCAATGATAGGAAATATGCTATCTGCCACAGGCGATATTTAAAAATTCCGTAAAGCTTAATTTTGAACACCTGGTATATTAACGGGCGTGCCCCATGGTTTGATCTTAGGACCACTGCTTTTTCTTCAGTACATAAATGATATAGCCTCTATCCCACATACACACAAAAATACTCCTATACGCAGCGTTAACTCTCTGAATGGCTAGATACAAATGACTTAGAGTGTAATACAAATAAAACAAAGTACGCCCTTTTTAGAGCTCGTAAAACCATCGCTAAAAATGTTTCTTTATATTTTCGTAATAACGTTGTAGAGCGTATGGATTCTATTAAATTCCTAGGTATTTTTTTCATGAAAACTTGTGAAGGATAACACAAATTACATGAAATTAACACTATGCAGAGTAATAGGAGCATTATGGAAAATAAGAAATCTAATCCCCAGGAAATTCAGAGCAACTCTTTACTTTTCAATGATTCAATCTCCTATTTATTATTGTCTCCTGATATGGGATACCACTACTGCTTCAAATATTGAAAACATTTGTATCGCACAAAGAAGTCATTTAGAGCTATAGAAGGCTTAAAACATACCGTAAGCACACCGTCGTTCCGAGACTGCCACGGAATATTGAGGGTAGACCAGCTTTACAAACCCAAGCTTCCGACCTACATGCATACAGAAATAAAAATGACCGTCATAGTCGGAAAGCTAGTATCGTTAATGGTAATGAATCGGAATTCTGATCTTAGAACAATAAAATGTAGAGTACCAAAACTGAGAGCAAATTACGATGAACAAAGTCTAAATATCAAATACCTATACCGAGAATAAGGATTTTATCAAAATAATTGAACGACACTCCTCAGTAGCTTCTTTTAAAGGTGGTTTGACTGAAGCAATGCTTCTGTAAGGTTACTGAGCGTTGTGTTTTAGACATACCCTTTTATTTTCCTTTTTTTTGCGACAGACGCCATTTTTGGCTTCATTTTTCTTTGTTCCTCATGTTCATTTATTCCTTTGTTTCTCATGTGCAATTGTGCCTGTGTTGCCGCGCGACTTAAGCACTGATGCTTAAGTCATGGATTGATACCACGTTTCTGCCATCATAAGTTTGTCAGAAGCAAAGCCAAACCAAGGGTTGAGGGGAAAAATCTGTTCTTCTTTATTTCGGGTAGACTGCATTAAGGTGGTTAAAAGATAGCCAGCTCTTATTTTTGCCATACAGGCTGCCAACTTCATGTTGTGCAAGATATGATGCATGAATAGCGCTGCCATACATAGCGTCATCATTAGCAGCCTTATTACCCCATATCAGCCATCACCCCGTGGTCGCCACCACTGATGGCATGTCTCCGACGGAAACTTCCAATTATTTTTGCATATAACTTGAAGTCTCCGTAGAAATACCCTGTATAAATAGCCAGCGGACTCGACCCGTTGATCAGGTTTCGACAATCCACGACTGTGCTCACCGCAGACGTTGTGGCTTTGAGTGTAACTTTTTTTTTCTGGACACACGTTCGCACAATAAAGAGTTAGATTCCTGACGGACTTTTTTGGCTCGACCTTGATCTACGCAGTCACCACGATGTGATAATATATGGAGCTGTACAGAAGCAGCTTTAGCGCTAACGTTTGTGAAAATTCCCACTTATTTGGTCTAGACGGTTGCTTTGTCGCAGACGACGAAAAGCACTCGTGAAGTGAACCGCGAGTTGACTTAAAAATCCAGGATGCAGCATCAACATGCCATGCAACATACCACGCGATGTTACATCTTCATCTCTGGGTTTAGGCTAACAAACAGTGTTTACGAAAATGAGAACGAGAAAGCCGTTACTTTCTCCACTTATATGAAGATTCTGACTTCGCCATATAATCTGGTTATTTAAACAGAAAATTTCATTCATGTACATTAGATACCTGGCAGAATCAGTGTTGTCAGGTCCGACGAGGTGGCGTAGCCAAAAGCTAGAGAAGTTGTAGCCCAAATGTAGCCAAACACCAAAAATGAAAAAAATTTCGTAGCCAAATATAGCCATTTTCATGTACGTGCCGCCGTGACAGTCGGCCGTTGACATCAACAGCGACATCATGCTTGCACAGAACTTTTTTGTTGGCTCCGGAAGCTCTTAAGTTCCAGCGAACCGGTGCTGAGGCCGAAATCAGTGTTCTTATTTTATGACATAGTACTAAGTTATTATTTTACTTATTTACAGTAATATTAACTACGAACGCTGCTTTTTAGCTGTCGTGAACGCAAAATAATGTTTAGCATCATCGATCTCTCACGTCATCTCTGCCTACGGCGTAGAAGTTCAGCTGTCCAGCGATCTGCGACGGCGACGTGCTCGGGGCTTCTTTTTTTATGAGCTAAAACAAGTCTTTTGCGCTACGATATTTCGCGTTGCTTGTCTCGTCGTCCTATCTTGTCTTCTCGTTTTTTTTCTGTTTTTTTAATTAGCTTGGCCCGGATTAGCTGGGACACACACTACCTATATGGTTTCGATTTACATCAACCTGGCCGCCATCTTAGGTCTATAGCACGCCAAGCACATGCGTTAAAAAAGTGACAGGCAACAGATGCCACTCACTGTCTGAATTTGTGTAAGCGAAGCTTTTAAATATTGCTGCGCAAAACGGCACACCCGTGTAAGAAGCGCGCAGTCGTTTTCGGCGCCGAGCACGTCCCGAACGTAACTCGCTCGAAATGGTAAAAGCCGCGACGGCGCACAAAGAGCAAAGGTAAACAACAAATTGATAAGAGTGGTAGTGCTGTGAAAAGCGGTTTTTGTCAAAACGCAAATCATGTTGATGTGCTAATAAAGTTTTAGAATAGGGGCCCCAAAAGTTTGGGGCGCCAAATAGCTTTGCGGGTGTTAGCGTTGGGGCATGCAGGAGTGAAGAGTTTTAGAATAGATCGTTTGCGTTGGCGGATAGCGTACGTGTTTCGCTTGCAGCGTCACTACGGTGTCAATGAAAAGCTGCTATGAATAATAAAATAAAATATACCATTCTATGATTAGAGGTAATTTAGACTTTCGTGTTTTCTCGTTTAATTACAATTTAGAACTTATTCTATTAGCAGCAACCAGCTTGTAGCGCTTAGTCTTGAGTAACCAACTTTACGTACCTTCACCCAGCCAAGTAAATCCGTGTTAGGCCTACGAGCGAAGATATCGATAATTGAATTCGGAATCAGTGGCGTCTAATGATTCAATCTTCTTTACACATGTTAGATGAGAAAAAGTGATAACCGCCATCGCGTCTCCTAGCTTACGAACTTCACGCGCTACCACGAATCGAGCCGAGTTTGGTGCCAGGTTAGAGCCGTCACTTCGGTGGGGGCCGCCATGTTTGTTAACGAAAACTTTTGGGGCAGCTTTTGGGGCTCCCGCTAAATTATGGTGGCTACCATACGCTAAATCGATGGAATAGCGTGCCCGACGGAAAACCCAAAACCAGTTTGCGTCTTGCGCAAGCGCAGTGGCTTCGACAGTATTTTTTGGGACCCCAACACGTTTGAGGTCCCTATTCTAAAACTCTCTAATAATTGCTGGGGTTTTACGTGCCAAAACCACAATATGATTGGGAGGCATGACGCAGTGGGCTACTCCGGAAGAATTTTGGCTGCCTCGGGTTCTTTAACGTACACCTAGATCTAGGTACACTGGTGTTCCTGCATTTCGGCTTGATCGAAATGTGGCCGCCATGGCGGGAATGAAACCCGCGTCCTCTAGCCAGCAGTGCGCCACCTCACATGCTAAGCTAACACGGTGGGTGAAGTTCATGAGACGTTCTGCACTGATGTCATCGTGGCAAACATGTTTCGATATTAGGAGAATGAGTATCTGCATCTGTGATGTTATGGGCAAACCATTTAGAAGTTGAAGCACCAGAACCCACCTTTGGCTCGGGCTCTTGCTCCCATTCTTTTTTGTACGTTGTCACATACTTGGCCCACTTCCCCATGTTTGTATTCTCCTCTCTGAGGAGGATCCAATCTTACGTCGAACCTATCGAAATGAATCTCGGATCTAAGCACAAACAAAAATTCATCTAGCAGGAAAAGGAAAAATGGCAGTAAAGCTTCGCGCGAGAAATGTGGAGTAGGTTTGATTTGATTGATTTGATTTGTTTATTTGTTTACATCAGGATGATGCGGGATGGCCCAGGCAAAAGCTGTGCCCGGCGAAAAGTCGAAAGCTGAGCCCGGCGCGATACTTCACCCAGAAGATATGGCCATGAACACACTGGAGCGTGTCATCCACCCGTGCTTCCCTTCTTTCACGTCGGCGCCACGATCGCGCGACGGCCCGACCCTATGTTATTGCTCTCCCTTCCTGAGCATATCCATGTAAGTACAGTGTACTGTGAAAAACCCACTACTCCCAGGTTCATCCCGATGCCTGGGAATCGGGTGCCCAACGGTCAAGCGGGGTGTAAGTTTAAGTGCATCAAAGATCAAAGCCACTAGCTCAGACAAAGGCGCAGAGAGGGAAGGGAGAGGGGGGCGGGGTCATATTGTGCATGCACACACGCACAGCCACGCGGCCGGCTCAGCCAGCTAAAACATAGACTTGGAGATTGGCTTCTACACGATCAGAGCCACCTCTGGAGCGTGGATTAGGGCACCACTTATAGCCTAAACAAAGCCAAGTCACAGATTTTCCGTAGCCCAAATATAGCCACATAGCCAACTCGTCCAACGCGATGCCAAAATTTTTTCCCATAGCCCAATTTGGCTATATGTAGCCAAACCTGGCGACACTGGCCAGAATGTTACGAATAATAAAAATCGACCTGACAAGCAATTATGTCCCTAAGTGGTCTGTCTATGTGTGGGAGGCCATGTCTGAACACAAATTCACTGGCTGCAAATTTTGGAGCTCACATACTGTTACGTCCTACCGGCCCAGGCCTGGCCGGCAGCTACGAGATGAACCTCAGACCAGTATCACAGGCAACAAAAGAAGACCGTTTATTTCAGGCTCGGAAATAGATGTAAACCAAGGGAGAGAAGCAGGAAGAGAGAGAACAGACGCATGCGCAGACGCGTCATCCGGCCAAGACTTGTTATCTGCAGCATTCCTTTCCCCTAGTAGCCGTAGCGTTCCACTGGCTTTCGGATCCTTGTGGACCTATGTAGCTCGGGTACAGGGCTTTCGGAAAGTCGCCAGCCTCGTATTTCGGTGCCTCTCCGGTTATACAAGGCGATTCTTCTGCGGTCGGCAGTTCTCTGCTTGAATATGTGTTCGGTGAACGTTTGCGCATCTGGTCGACATGACGTCGAATGACGCCATCCTCCGTTTCCAGTGACGAGACGGGCTTCACTCGTCGATTTCACCTTGCCGGGTGTTCATTTTTCTCCTAAGCCGTGGTTGCGCACGTAGACGGTCTCTCCAGGGGCGAAGTACCAACTGGCGGAATCAACAGCTTGATTTGTCCGCATCTCGTGGCTCGTTGACGAAAAACACATATCCAGTCTAGTGCGCAGCCGGTAGCCTAGAAGCAGTTGGGATGGTGAAAACCCCGACGCCTGTGGTGAATTTCTGTAGTTGCAAAGAATTCTGGCCAGAGTTCTGCCTAGCTCTTCTCGAGGCATTCTCTTCAATCCATCCGTGATAGTTCTTACGGCACGTTCGGCTAGTTCATTGCAGTGAGGGCGGTAAGGCGGGGTACTAACATGCTCGATTTCATTTTTCTGCACAAATTGAGCAAAATTTAACCCGGTAAATGGCCTCCCATTGTCCGTAACTATGGTGCGGGGTAATACAAAACGGCTGAACAAGGTTCGCATAGAATCTACAGTAGCATTAGCTGTCGCCCGAGATACTGGAATGGCTTCTATCCAGTTGCTGTGTGCATTCACAAATCCTAACACCATATTGATTTCGAAAGGCCCTGCGTAATCTGCATGCAACCGTGACCACTTCTCCCGAGAAATCGGCCAACTGACGGTGTTCCGTGCAGGGGCCATAGGCAAAGCTTGAACACAGTCTCGACAGTCTAAAGCGATTCTATGAATGTCTTGATCTAGACCAGGGCACCAAAAACTAGCCCTCGCCCTTGTCTTCATTGTAGACACACCGTGATGAGACTCATGCACCATCTTCAACAGTTTCTCACGCGCCGCCCTTGGTATCAATACACGATTGCCCCAGAACAACAACCCCTTCTCCGCAGACAGCTCATGTCGCCTTTTCCAATCATCCGCCATTTCTCTGCTGTCCCCTTCAATGACGGAGGGCCATCCTTCAGTCACGTACCTGCATATCGCTTGCATAACACCGTCGGCTGCTGTGAGTGCTTGAAGTTCTTTGCAGGATACCGCTGGCTGGTCCCATTGGTCGATGACAAGCACCATTTCCGTCACATCTTTTTCTGCTTCCGGCTGTTGCAAGAATTGAGGCAAGCGGCTTAGAGCATCCGAGATCAACATCTGTTTGCCAGGTTTACGGATAAGCTTGTATTTGTACGCCCCGGGCAAAAGCGCCCATCGCTGAATTCGGGTGGCGGCCATGAAATAAGTTTGACCGCCTGGTCTGAGAAGACTCAACAACGGACGGTGATCTGTTACGAGTGTGAACTTACATCCTAAAAGGTAGTCGCGGAACCTTGACACTCCGAACACTAGCGCTGACGCTTCTCGCTCAATTTGAGAGTACTTTCTTTCAGCTGAGGTGAGCGTTCGCGACCTGAAACCAATTTGTCTGTCTTCGCCATTTATACGGTGAAAGAGGGTGGGACCGGCACCGTAAGGCGAAGCGTCGTATTCCAACAGCAACTCCAGCTCAGAATCGAAGTACGTTAGCACGGGAGCCGAACACAAAGCAGTTTTTGCCTTTTAAATGCCGCGTCTTCTTTTGCGCTACAAGTCCATTTCGCACCTTTTTCCAGATGACTGAACAAAGGTGCAAGCACCGTGGATAGATTCGGCAACAACTTATTGTATTATTGTAGAAAGTAAGCATTCCCAAAAAGGGTCGCAACTCGACAACATTTCGTGGCAAAGCAGCCAGTCTGATTGCGTCAACGTTCTTCTCCAGCGGGTGCTGTCCTTCAGCATCAATGCGATGGCCAAGATACGTCACGGATGATTCACAAAACCTGCACTTGTCAGAACGAATTTTGTCACTGTTCTCGTGGGAACGCTGCAACACAGCTTGGGGATTGTCCTTTTGAGCGTCGCCACTCTCAGCTATCAACACATCATCTAAATATGCCTGGGTTGCTTTCAGGCCTTGCAGCAATGATTCAATTTTCCGTTCAAATATCGCTGGGGCGGACGCAATGCCAAATGGCAATCGGTTGTAGCAGAACAGCCCTTTTTGTGTGTTTATTATGGCTAATTTCCGTGAGTCTTCATCCAATTCTACCTGATTGTAAGCATCGCGAAGGTCTAAAACACTGAATTTCTTTCCTGCGCCTAAATTTGCGAAAATGTCATCTATGACAGGCAAGGGGTACTGTTCCACATCGTATACTGGGTTTAGTGTCACCTTGAAGTCGCCGCAAATGCGCACTGTTCCATCCTTTTTTAAAACGATAATAATGGGCGTTGCCCATTCGGAATGAGACACTGGAGATATTATGCTTGCCGAGACTAGTCTGTCAAGCTTCTTTCCCTCTTTACTCGAAGTGCAAAAGGAATTTTTCTAGCCTTGAAGAACTTGGGGCTTGATCCGGTCTTAATGTGCAGTCGGGCTGGCGGGCCTTTGATGAGACCAGTACCCTCACTGAAAAGGTCAGCGTTTTGCTGCAGTAGCTTCGGCACATCCGTCAGGGCTTGGCTTGATAATGAAGACTGCTGGTACACGCTAAGCACCTGGATGCGTTCGTCTGCTAACTTTAGCAGTAGGTCCCGGCCGCAACGACTGGGGCCATTGCATGCTTTCTTGAAAGATGTTGTGCTACATGTTATTAGCCCAATAAGTTCGTAGCGCATCCTCCGTCCAGAGGATGTTGCTGCGCTAGTTTTTTATAGCACATGCCTCCAGGCCCTTGTGTTTCAAGGGCTCTGTTTAGGCACTTGTGCTTCTGGCTAATCCTCGCATCTTTAATATTTTGCAAGTCCTATCATTCCTTCGCAATGCATTGTCCATGCCCATAGTACACATAATTAGTCATTGCCATAATCTTATTACGTATATATTTTACGCACTTTACAGCGACTGTTTTTAGCCCCCTTTACAGGCATGGCACTTCTAATGTTCATGTAATTCATTATTCATGTACCACTAACAAGTCATTACCATCGTCTTGGCGCTCTTTGGCCACATCTGGCCCTTGCGCCAATAAAACACAATAATCATCATGGGGCATTGCTGTCTAAAACAGTCAGACTACATTGTACTGTTGTACCTTGATATGAAACTGGCATTGTCAGTACACCGAGGAGCGGAAGCCTTACAAGATAGCATGAAAGCTGGAGCTCTCACCTTTGTATAGCTGCGGCCATGGATGACAATATCTCTCGTAAATGCGTTTAGGAATGAGGCAAACAGGAGGGCCAGTGTCGACATCCATTTTCACTTCGATGCCATTCCACGCGAATGATCTTCTGATTGGTTGTACGAGGGTGCGCTTAGTTGTCAATGACCGATGCGCTGCTATCACTATCTTCAGTTTCCACCGCTTGCGCCGTTACTGCAAGCATTCTGCTTGTTTTTTCGTTTACCGCACACATTCTGGCTAAATGCCCTGGCCGTGCACATTTGAAGCATCTACTCGTGATTAGTCGACACGCCTTCGTCACGTGACGTTGATTCCCACAACATTTGCATTGTTGCAAGCCCGGCGACTTTGTACGCGACTTTGTTGATTCTTCAGCTATAGCAGTCTCGCCTCTTCCGTTTCCGTAGCAATTCCTTGCGAATCGCGTTCAGCGCTCTCCGCGGCAAGGGCAAGAGCCTCGGCTTCTTGCAGATTCAGGTCTTTCTTTGCTAGCAGCTCCTTCTGCACATTCTTCGACCTGACACCGCACAAATACGGTCTCTAATCATTCTGTCCAGCATCGTAGAGAAATTGCAATTCTGTGCCATCTGCGTATAGCCACTATGAATGCATGCACTGATTCTCCTTCTTGCTGACATCGATGAAAGAACTTGAAGCTTTGAGAAATTTCATTCGGCACCGGGTCGTAGTAGCTGTTTAAAACTGCACAACTTCTTCGTAGGTCAGGGCGTTAGGCTTCTGTGGCGCTACTTTCCCGGTCAAAATTTCTATTGTCTTTGTTCCAAGCGCAGCTACCAGCAGGGCTCTTTCTTTAGCATCATCCTTCACATCATTCGCTTCAAAGTAAGCTTCAATCTTGACTAAGTGCGCCTGCCACTTATCTTTTTCGTCTTCGAATTCCGGCAGCCTATGGGCCATGGCCGTGGTATGTCCAGGTTCTGCCGGGCCGTCGTGTGTAGGCCTATGCTGGTCTCCTGCAGCAGCAGAATCCTCGTCGCCACTGTTACGTCCTACCTGCTCCTGGCCGGCAGCTACGAGATGAACCTGAGACCAGTGTCGCAGGCACCAAAAGAACACCGTTTATTTCCGGCTCGGAAATATATGTAAACTAAGGGAGAGAAGCAGGAAGAGAGAGAGAAAACAGGCGCATGCGCAGAGGCGTCTTCCGGCCCAGACTTGTTATCTGTAGCACATACAATTATTGCAGTCCACCTAAATGTTAACCCCACACCACCGGTCAAAGATAGTTTGTGCTAGATTAATCTCCGATTGACAAAGCCTACCTTGCATACATAAAAGTGCTCGGTGATGAAATTATCTTTATAAACAACGCCTTTACGGCAGTGTACAAGCTCGATAGCATGCGTTACATACACCCGCCAGGTACTAAAGAAAAGTTTGCAGATCGAAAAAGTACATGGAAACGAAGAAAGAGTACACAAGACAGAGCGTCAACTTCCTACAGCACTTTATTACAGGAAACAGCGACTTGTACAACTCGGCGACGATATGTTACATGTATGCATGGCTTTCCAAGAAATTCGTCCTATATATAGCTCAGAAACACAAAATGGGTGTACACACAATCTGACATAAGTTTGAAAATCGTATCGGCCATGTTCATTAATTCTGCCTGTAAGTATGTTACTTTTTACTTACAATGGTAAATGCATTAAAGGGCACAGGCTTCCATCTTGCTACATTTACTGCAATGTCATGCACGTTTTATTGCGCGCTAGTAGTTTTTTTAAAGTTATTTCCGTGTTAGGCTATCGTGCATTTTGGCAAGAGAGAGAGAAAAGGTAAAGGAAGGACAGGGAGGGTAGCCAGAGATTATCTCCAGTTGGCTACCTTGTACCGGGGGAGGGGTAAAGGGATTCGACAGGAGAGAGAGAGAAAGAGTAAGTATAATAAAAGGGGGGAAAATGAAAGAAAAGAAAATGACACACAAAACAGAATTGTTTCTGTGGGCACTGTCACGCAGTCTGCGAAGGCGTTCTAGTGTTGCATAGTGTCAACGTCCCATCGTACGTCACACAGTGTAGAGTCACAATTTGTCACTGAGTCAGGTGTGTTTTAAGTAACGCAGCAGTGCCTTCAGGGGCGCTCCTGCTGTTCGTGTAGGACAGTTTCAAGGCTGTTGATTTGCGTTATTGGACGTTTGTCCGGATGGTCCATCGTGGTTGAGAGAGCTGCTCTCTGCGAGTCGAAACGAGGGCACTCACAACGGCACGCGCGCGGCTCCAATAGGTGGCGTCAAAATCCGATAACAGAAATCTATCAAAGTAACAAAAACCGATATCTAAGGTCTTTTGGTAAATGCATGTGCCGGAAGTGATTGCGGAGCGCGAAACACGCCATTGAGGCCATGTTTCGGGCACCACATATAGTTAGTACGCAATCTTTTTCCCGACTACAGTGCATAGTATCACGTGAGAATCATTTTAGTGCAAGCTGAAAAGATTTGGGCAGTTTAGGCATACCGACTGCCCAAAGAGAGAGAGAGAAAAAGGTAAAGGAAAGACAGGGAGGTTAACCAGAGGTTGTCTCCGGTTGGCTACCCTGTACCGGGGGAGGGGTAAAGGGATGCGAAAGGAGAGAGATAGAAAATAAGTGAAAAGAAAGAATAAGCAAAAAAGGAAGGAAAGAAAAGAAAATCACACACGCACACAAAGCAGAACTGTTTCTGTGGGCACTGTCATGAAGTCCGCGAAGGCGTTCTCGTGTTGCATAGTGTGAACTTTCCGTCCTACGTAACACAATGCAGAGTCACAATTTGACACTGAGTCCGGTGTCTTTCAAGTAACGCAGCAGTGCCTTCAGGGCGGCTCGCGCCATTGTTTGTGTAGGCCAGTTTCCAAGGATGTTCTTCTCTGTTATTGGGCGTTTGTCCATTTGATCTATCGTCGCTGAGAGAGCTGCTCTCTGCGGGTTGACACGAGGGCACTCACAACGAAGGTGTGCGATTGTTTCGTTGCACCCGCAGGATTCACAAAGTGGGCTATTGGCCATTCCGATACGAAAGGAGTACGCACTTGAAAATGCTACTCCAAGCCATAGACGGATTAGAAGTGTGCAGTCCCGTCGTGGAAGGTTCAATGGAATACGAAGCTGTAAATTAGGGTCCAGGGCATGAAGGCGTGCACTTGTGAAATCGGAGGAATTCCATTGCATCAATGTTAGCTCACGCGCAAGCGCGGAAAGTTTTTTCGCTGCGTCGGCTCTCGAAAGAGGAATGGCAACGCAGTTGACACCGTCATGGGCAGATCGGGCCGCTGCGTCCGCTCGATCATTGCCATGTATGCCACAGTGACTAGGCAACCACTGATATATTATATTGTGCCCTTCATCAACTATGCAATGGTGTACTTGTCTTATCTCTGCGACGAGCTGCTCATGTGATCCATGGCGCAGTACTGAGAGTAGACTCTGGAGGGCTGCCTTGGAGTCACAGAAGATTGACCATGGATGGGGTGGTTCCTCCAGAATGAAATGAAGAGCCGCACGGAGGGCTACCAGTTCATCAGCTGTCGTTGATGAGACATGTGACGTCTTTAAATGCATCTTGACGGATCTTGCTGGAATCACCACTGCGGCAGCTGAACTTGTAGGTGTGACTGAGCCATCGACATAAACATGTACGCGGCCACTGTGAACCTCATGTAAAAGTCCTAACGTGGCCTGTTTCAGGGCAGATGACGGCATGTGAGCTTTCTTCGTGATTCCTGGGATGGTGAGGCGTATGTCAGGTTTGTGCAGGCACCATAACGGTGAGGATGGTCTTGCTGCAGGCATGTAGTTCGATGGCAACGAGGTATGATTGGCTGCAATTATACGACTGAAAGTTGTGTGCGGCCTTTCTGTAAGTAAAGATGCAAGATGGTGGGAAGGTAGTCGGGCAACGTGCCGAATATGCGCCCTGAGGGCGTCGGTGGCTAAGTACGTTGATATTGGGTGGTCCGGCGCTATGACAATCGTTGCCGCCGTAGACGCACACTTCGGAAGACCGAGACACGTCCTTAGGGCTTGAGCTTGTAGTCCCTGCCCGACTGCCCAAAGCACTGATGACACCTATGCTCTTCCTCGCAATGCACTTACATCTGCTCTTTCGATAAAAAAAAGCATAAAAAGCCAATTACAGTTTCATTGACTCAGTACGTGCTGCTTTTCAAGCAGACATCGAAGCAATCCTGGTATACGCGGGTGCATGCATAGGTCTTGTATGATGGCGGTCCTCGTATGCATTGCACACGTTGAGAATATTGCGAACAGATCATTTATTTTTGCGGTGCTCAAGTACAAAGACACAGACTCGAAAATACAGCGCTATGTCACGTTTCCTTCACTGCGTAAGCGTTCTAGAGCGATTTATCCCCAACTAGCCCATCAGGCGCCTGTACTTGAAAGACATGAGTGAAGGAGTACTGTGACCTTGTGCATAATTACATTTCACATGCCTAATCGAAAAGTGCACTGTCATCTGAAGCGGACGGCATAGTTGAAGGTGCACTTCCCACTCTTCGGCTACCTGTGTCTTTCGCTTTCGAAAGTTATCTTTGCCGCTGGAAACAGTGCAGAGCTCGCCCGCTAAACTTAAGGCACCTGAGACCACATAATTCGCCCACGAAGCACGCCGTGGTTCACCACCCGAAATTCCACACGGTTCATTTACCCCACCACACACCACAATAAGTGAGGAGTGCCATATTTCAAATCGCTGCAGCGCTTAATGGAACTGAAAATTCATTTTCTTTGGCAGAGTTTCTCAGCTGGGCTCGTTAACTCGCCGTTTACAAAGTCGACAGACGCGCTAGGCCAACGCGTAATGTAAACAACATCGGCGGTAGGCAAGTGCTTATTATCGAGACTAAGGACTTCGAAAGCATGTTTCCAGTCGTTTCGAGCACGAGAAAATATACATACAAGAAGCACGGGCGTTGCCGCTATCATTATTTGGTGCACTATTTTCGCTGACGATCGTATTGAGCCCGCCTATATATATAATGGCAGTCGGCAGGCCTTTAGGCGCCCGTTCCTGCGTTGAGCGTCGGCGTGCCTCGGCGACGTAACGGAGCGAACGAACACAGCGAGTGATGAAAGAGCGAAAGCCGTGCGCAGCGGGGGATAGCGGGGGAAAGACAGCGATAACGAAGAGAGTGCGAGGATGAAACGGGGGAAGCCACCTTGAAACACCACCAGTTGGCGCTCACGTCCGCGCATCCGCGGAAGCGGTGGTGCCGGGCGAGGCAGGGGAAGTAAGAAGAACCAGAAAGCTCGCCTTCTCGCATAGCGTTCGCGGTGTTTCCCGGTAAATATTACGGTGGCATAAGCTGCAGTTGCCGAGAACCGGCGACTGTGTGACCGGTCTATATGGTATAGCGTCGCGGCTCTGCCAGTCGGTGCGGTGATCGGTGCGATGCCTCAATGTCTCGCGAAATGAAGACACGTATAGTGCTAAGCTCAAATTTCGCAGTTTCGTAATCGTCAGTGATTTTTAAAGAAACAAGTCCGTGCAAATTTGTGTAGCTTCACACAACTTCTCGGTTCATAATTTATTCCACTGAATTTAATTTAAGTGAATCGCGGAAATTCATTACTGTTTTGTTTTTTATTCTCTTCATAAATAAGTATTTAATACCTTTGTTTCAGTTAGTCAGACTGCCCACTTATGTACTACACTCGTTTCTCCTGTCTTTCGTACAGTCCTGCTTTTTTTCGTTTCTCTTCTTAGAATAACATTTTAAATAATTCATCTTAATATTTGCACATTTCCTATGTAAGTACACGCCATAAGTGGGGATCTTCATCGTCGTTACCATCATCATAATCATTCCTATTACGTACGCTCCTGCACGAGACAAAGAGGACGACGACTCCTTTCTGGGCAGCTCGTTCTTCGACAACGCCTGATTCCTGGACGCTGTCGGCTCCGCAGAGTGAAGTCGCAGCAAAGGCCAGCCATCGTCGGTGGCCCAGGCTCCACTTCAGCCAAGCACCGCCATTACGTGCCTACGAAGCATTCAGTGCCTGTTCATACAGGCTGCGCACCAGCAACAGAAGCAGTGATGGCAGTTTTCGATGAGGCCTCGCATCCCGGCGTGGCGGGTGCATCGTTGAGCACCCAGGTGCAACACTGCTACCAGCGGCGATCGCACGCTCCCCCACCGCCAGTGCATCGATGCCGTTCGCACAGGAAAAGAGGCGTTGGGTGGCCGCCATGAAAGCGAACGAAAACAACCGGCGTGTTAGCAGCCGCCTGGCAAAGGTGTGGCGTCCTCTACGCGCCGCGGACAAGGAGCCCCTCCAGCGCAAGGTAGCCGAAGCAGTCGCCGTCCACCGATGGAAATACCCGGACTACACGAACCACCCGCGTGAGGCCCACCGGCGCAAGGAGCAGGAACGCGTTGCCAAGCTGGTTACCAGCAAGCTGAAGAATGACAGTTCCTGGGACAAGGAGCAGCAGCCGACAACTTGCATGGTCGCGGCCCACGGTCGAGGCGGCCCGAAGTTCCAGCAGCAGCAGCATCCGCCACCACTGCGGCCGACGCCAAGAAGCACACACAGTGCTACCATGAGCGCTGCTCGAGTCAGCGCTTCGGGCGCCGGTCAGGGAACGGAGGCTTGTATGCCGACGCCCACTGTCCCGGCCACGACCAAGGATCCCGAAGAACAAGTGGTGCCTGTAAATGTGGCTGCTTGAAGACCCTTGGTTGAATTGTGGAAGAGGCAGCCGCAACACTTCCGCAATTATGCCGAGATCTTCGGAACATCCAAGCAGCCTGAGAGAGGGTGAGCCGTGCGGCCGAGCTGTGTTCTTTGGAGGCAGCTGCTGCACTACCCCCCGTGAAAACAATGCGGCTCGTGCACTTGCTCATCGGGGAGTCGGATGACCAAGACGTTGTCATCGCTGCAATCAAGGTCATGGCCCCGACTCGTTGAAGTGCATCCTAAAAGAATAATTGTGCAGCTGCTACCTTAGATGATGGCTGTTTTGCTGAAGGCATATGATCACAGCGAAAGTTCTGTACGGAAGGATGCAGCATTTTGTATGGTGACGCTGCATGTCGTGGTCGGCTCTGAATTGATGAAGCCACACTTTGCTTCCCTTATGGGATTCAAGAGGGCACAGGGCAACAGCAGCGGAAGCACACCTGGCTATCCCCTTAAATACAGAATCTTCCTCCAGATACCACTAAAGTGGGGGGCCCAAGCAGCACCTCCCGAGCCAATGCTTCCCTTTGAGCTCCCACTATATGCTTCGCTGCTGCTATGCTAATAACTGTGGCCCCGTGCTTTAGTTCTTGAAGCAACTAAAATACGTACCTCTTAGTAAAAAGTAATGGTTTATTATGTAATAAAAAAGTATTCTACGCTTAGCGCACGAGAGTCACTGTTAAAGTAGTGCTCACATAAAAGATTCAATATTTACGAGTTCGTAAGAATATAATATTCAAATGAAGCTAATTACCTTCCTGTCTGTAATGAAATGCGGTACTGCTGTCAAAACAGATGACAGTCTGGCGGGACATGACCATGGAGAAAACATTTTCATTAAAAAGAATCACGGAGAAACGCCTGTGGGAGTTACCTAAAGTATGCGTAAGCATTTGCTACTTAATTAAGCGGGCGTTTCCTCGTGGTGTGATGCTGTGTTTGGTATAATGACGAGAAACGCCGCGAAAGTCCTACAGACAAACGCAGAAACGTGGTTGCAACGCCGCGATGTTACTTATACCAGGATAAGACGACGGCACCATGCAGCGTCGGGCCGCATGAGCTTCTTTCTTCTTCTGTTGTTGCTGTAGCTCTTGGTTACCATCATCATCATCTATCATCATATTCATCACCTTTTCATGAATCCTGTTGCTGTGTTTCTCGCTCATCCCAGGTGCCTCCTTGAGTTCTTTCTGTCGTAAGCTAAACTTCCGCTGACGCTCTGCATCATAGCTACGGTTGCGAAACACGATAAACGTGTGGTTTTGCGCCGCCCTGTGAGAACAGATGGGCCGGCAAATTTTTTGTCGCCTGTTTTTCTTTCAAGAAAGTGACCATCCGTTTTTGCGTGAAATGTTGCAGCTCCACTTAGTTCATTATCTTCCTAATATAGTGGTATCACCAAATGCCAAAGATGTCCCACAGGCTCCTTGGGGCTTTCTCGAGGAGGTCATTGACTCATGTCTTTTTTTGAACATTAGATTCACACGGGAGTACATTTTCGCTACGAGTCGAAAAGCTATTTCTGCTGCACTGGCGGAGTTGATTTTCCCAGATTCTTTGTATTGTGCACCTTACTTAATTCGTCCTTCGGAAACACTTCCTGTTAGAACCTGGTTGAACTCAAGGGCATGCTTTGTGCCGTTTTGCACCAGCTGTCGACTCTGTAGACGTGCTGAAACCATACATCACTCTTCGTTAGATTGCACGGATGCTATATTTTTGGGGGACATTCTTCCACGTACGCTGAAAAAGGACATTGACATCAGTGGCAGGCCTCCATATGAAATGTTCATAGCACTGCGTTTTACACAACCCATGGAGATGTAGACTGTGTCATCGTCATGTCCAAAGAGCGCGATCTACAAGATCCTTCTATCGTGTAAGTGCATCTTATATGAGAAGTGTGTACGCTGCGCTTGACTGGATACACTTGTTGGGTGTATGTGTGTGTTTGCCTGAGTTCTGAGTGTGTGTAGCTATGTCCACTCTATTATATTGTCAGTTTTGTTCTCCATGTAATGAAGAAAGAAAAGGAAAAAGGATGGGTAGCGCAGTGATTAAGGATACCTGTATTTCGAATGGAAAATAGTCGCCCTGTTCGAAGCTCACGGCAACAGGTTCTTTGATGGTTTATTATTTATTGTTTTTATTTTATTTTAATAACTTGATTCCTGTCAGTTAATTAAATTTCGTTATCATTGATGAATACAATATGTTCTTTACTGCAGTGAAAAGCGTCACGCTCAGCGACAATATTTCCTCCTTAGCCGGTTCGACATAGAAATGCTTAGTGCTTTTAAAAATTGCCGCAGATCTCACACGCACAGGGGGAAGCTATGTTGCGCGAAGCATTTTGCTGGTTCCTGGCTTCCAGAATTGTTTGTGGTGCCCGCAATGCGAATTCCAGGGTGGAGCAAACGGTGTTCTTCGCAAATGGAGTAGTGGTGTACTTGACGAGCAGTGGGCACGATGACAACCACGGTTGTAGTCGTACGTATCACAAGGAGAGCTTGAGTTCTGCGTCGGCCGTTCGATGCGAGCCTACGAAAGGGCGATTGTTGGGTTCTACATAAGCAGCGGAAGAAAGCAAATGAGAGAAATTCAGAATCGCACGTCATCAGCGACAGCGTGGTATACAATCGCGCGTACTTATGGCTATTTCATGTGGAATGCGTTAAAACGATGACGACATTCTACTTCAGCGAAGAAATGTTAAAACTTTATTACCTTGCAGAATCTTTAAGTCCGTTCAACGTCGCGAAGTTTGTACACAACGTCAGATGCTCGTAGGATATTACTGTATAATGTGGGCTGGTGCCGGCTGTAGTGCAGTGTGAGACGGCGCCTCAAAGCGCGAGCTGTCACGAGGAAAGACGATGACAAAGTGGCACGGGGTGCATGTGCCGAGTGCTTCAAAGAGATGGCCGGCTTTGGAACGCTGAAAACACGCGTGTTATCTTGGCTTTGAGGAAAGAAAAAACAAAGAAAAAGATCGTGGCCATATATAGATGCAGCACCCTGCTGGCTGTGCTCGACGGCAGAGGTTCGATTCCCACGACGGTCCCACATTATTTCATTTTTCTTAATGGGAGGCGAGATAGGAACGTATACATATCGCAAAATGCCAAAAGTGAGTCAAAGAATGCTTCGCATTACAGTGACGTCGTTCCAAGTCGCTTAACTTGATGAAGCCTTTCTAACGCGTACATCTCTATCGCCGTCACTGATATCTTGCAAACTTGTATTTGCAACATTAAAAAATTCGTCGACGATTACGTTACTCGCTGATGCAAAATTTGAGCGCAGCTCGATCAGTGTTTTCATTTCGCGATATATTGGCTGGCGCGGACAATCTATCTCGTGCGGCACCTTGCAAACGGAGCGCATTGTGGCGCGACGGCCTCTCTAATCTGGAGATCGCGTGTTTCAGCGCGTGGGTGACGCGTGGGCGCGATTCACAGCAGCCGCCGACAGACCTCCCAGACGACGCGCGCCATTTCGCCATACACTCTTCCACTTTCCGCCTCATGGTTCCGCTGCACCCTTTTCCAATGTATCAAGAAAACGTTGCTGATCCGTAGAAGAGGCTGCTGTGAATATGTGAGCCCAGTATTATTCAACTCCATGCAGCAGATAATTTGCAATCTCGTGACAAACACAGTGAAAGGTCGCTTGCAGTCTCCTTCCCAATCTCGTCAGCAGCTACGTCGGAAGCAACACCGCTGCCAATCATCCGGCATTCGCGGATTTCGCAATCGCGAGAACACTGTCTGAAGCACTATTGTTGCTAACTTTGAATGAAAGAAATTCGAAATATACGTGTCGTTGCTCTCAAAAAGACGAGAAAAGTGTCTAATTTTTGCACTTTCCGTTGACACACGCAAATGCGCGTAGCTGTTTCTGCTTCCAAATCAAGTTCTGTTTCTGCTTCCAAATCAGATTCCAAATCAAGTTAGTTGAAGTGCGAAGACCGTGGAGCACGGCCTGTGGCCGGAAAGATGGGCTCGTGCAGTTATCCCGCTAGGGCACACCAGGGTAGGGTGGCTAACCAGGGCGGTGCCGTTTGGAGCAGTGTAGCGGGAGAAGTTCGAGAGAAGGAAAAATGCGAAAAGGTAACTTTGAGTGCAACATTGGAAAGTACGGAGAAGCAAGTGGCGTGATATTTTGTCGCGTCTGAAAGTGTAACAACGTGCGGTATTCAATCGGACAATATACAAAAGTGCTCGCAGTGTGTTTAGATGCGTGACATGAAGCCCCTGAAAAGGAAACCTATATTTTTCGGGGGCTTTCAACTGACAGGTTTATGCGGATGGTGCGGTTACCACTTGTTCATTCACTTAGGAGTACACCTTGTCGACGAAGTGCTTTATAGAAGATTTAAAGCAGCATAACGTTTGTAGCGCCAAAAACCACTCACGCGAGCAAGCAGGGCCGGACGCGAGTGCGTTTGCATGCAAACACACTCAGTGTTGACGCTCCAGAAGACAGTACCACTGCGCTGGCAATGGACATCCGGGTAAGAAATAGCTTAGAAATCGCAGGTTTTCAAACGTGACGCACTACTTTTTTAGAAGGTCGAGCAAGCACTATTTTGATTGTCCATTCGATTTCGCGTTGTACTTGTTCGGTACATGGGGTCGCCTTTGGTGTTCTCGACGCCTTGCGCAAACGGCTTGTTAAATAGTAGCAGTTTCACCCGAAAGGCAAAACATCGATTACGAGAGCAAATTAGTAGACACCTGTACGAAGTAAGGATAGTAGTTTTGTCGGCTGTATAATGTTGTAAATATTCGCGTGCTAACTAAATAAAGAAGCACAGTGTCACGCCTGCGCAGGTAAACATGAACACATCTCGCTCGATGACCGCGGAAACTCTTCAAAACGCCGGAGTGAGAGAGCGCGCCAGCAGCAGCGGGCAAATTGACCTTGGCACTGTCTCTAGTCTCGCTTGCACGCGATATCAACGTCGAAAGCACAGCGCATACAAAGCTACTGGCACTCGGCGCATGTATTCTGTACCCATCGCAGATCGCTTTCGAGTGGATATGGCGCCCGCGCGGCAGCTCCGTCAGCAGCAGCCTAAAGAGCAGAACGCACTAACCCCCCCACCGTCTCCGTCGCCTCTTCTCTGTGCCTCGCGAGCGAACAACGACCGCGCGGTTCCCGGCCGCCTTCTTCTATAGCGTGCGTGAGATTAAGCTGCGGTTTCGGGCTCACCCTCGCACACACTAAGTACTGCGCACGGCGACGGTTTTATCGCCGTTGGACTTTATACGGAACCTCACGGCGATGATCACGATGACGGTGACGGCAAAAATGCGCTTGGAGTGTCCATAGAATAACTATCGCAATAAAACTATGACAACGTAAAGTGATCCATTGCCTGTTTTGTGACGCCTACCTAGCTTTCTATCCATTTGAACATTTACCCGTTCATATCAACCAGCGTTTGGGAAGGGATATATCAACGTACGAGTCACCTGATCGCACTTTAAAGATACCAGTAAATTGCTCAGTGCATATATCCATCCTTTCTGAAATGCAGCACACCTCTACCGGACACGGAAAAATCACATCATCTCACCCTACGGGCAACCATGGTGAGATGCGAAAGCATCGCGGGGGGTGCGCGTCGAGTTTCCGTTTCGTTTCACTTGGCAACACAACCCAATGAAAGTTTGAGTGAGAGAATGTATTGAGAAGAGAGGAGACGTTTGTACGGGGTTGTTGCGTCTTTATTTAGAGATCGTACGTGATTCCTAGCGTCCGTGCGCTTGGAATAGGTGACGTAAGCACAGCGAATGCGCGCTTTATACTGCGCCGCGACACTTCCGCCACCTACCCGTACCCTTAGAGGGAGAGTGAGAGAGTGAGAGAGAGTTATATGCAATGATTTGCTGCGCCACCTGTGTCGGAGAGGGGGAGAGGGGAGGAGGAGAGCGCACACCTGCGTAGTAGAAAAATTTTGAAGGCAACTTTGTAAATTCCAAAGTGTGTTCGACGAAAGCCTGTGGCCATTCGACTGACTATGCCATGTCTTTTTTTTTTTTTTGTGCATGACACTCCCAGTGGAATGGATTGCTGAAAGAGTGCGAGGGGGAGAGTCCACAGCTGGCACCGTTCCAGGGCACGGATGGTCGGACGCCGCGAGTATGAGCCATTAAAGGCTTTCGCCTTAATTCCGGCAAAGCAGCGCACGCGCCGAGGCAATGGCGGCGAAGCCCTGGGACGATGGGCACCGAAGACTCAGCTCCCGCGACAGCGAGCGCGCGCGCGCTAGTCGTGCCCGGCCGTGCTCGTAGCCAGCGCTCGAGCGCTGGCGCCGCCATGCGCCACTCGCGCGTACCATGTTTCTAGATGCTTTCTTTCGCCGAGGGCGCTCGAACCCTATCATGTGGTTCGCATGAATGCGTGGTCTGGAAGCGTGGCTGTATGGCCTAGTGGTTACGACGTGGGACCGGGGGCACGCGGATTCGAATACCGCCTTCGCTGGAAACTATTGGTTTTCTTGGTATCACCATTTTCTTTTTTTCTCTCTCTGTTTGGTGGCGTGGTCGGTTGAGCCCCGGTGCCGCCGCCGCCGACGCGAAGCGGCGGTCGTTGGGGTGTTGCGGAGCGCAGCGTAGCAAGACCCCATATTTAAAAAAAATACTGCTCCAGTCAAGTAGACTGCTCCCTCCCTGATAGTGAGATTATATTTGAATCCTCAAAACAGTGACGCGTTTATTTAGGAATACATCGATGCCATTAACAGGAGCCACAGTTGCTGCCTATCCACACACCTAGCCCAGCGTGTTCTCCGTTACACGGCTGGCGGCTAGAGAACATGGTACACGCGAGCTGCCGCCATGGCAGGCTACAGCGGTCGAGCGCTGGGCTTGGGCGCAAATAGAAACACGCTGCGCGGCCGTGCTCGTGGCTCTCGCGTCCTTAGTTTCCTTGTGGACAGCATAGAGGGGTTGCTGCAGCTCCTGGGAGAGGAGGCGGCGGGGCGCACTTGGTGCTAGCTTATTTTTTTCAGGGGCTTTATGTGGCCGCTCGACAACAGCGTGCTCGGATTTGCCTCTGAAAATGACGTCAGTTCAGGGGCGTGGCGACGAGAGGGAGCCCGAGTGCCCATCTGGCGTCGGGTGAGCGATGCACACGCGTGAACGGGAAGGAGCGCCGCAAAGAGAGCAAAAACAAACGAGAAGGGGCGATTTTTAAGCGGGGCCTTGCATCCTTTCCAACCCCTTGTGTAATTTCCAGCGCGCTACAGGAGCTGCTTTGGTGTGATAGATAGCCCTAACTGCGGTTATAGATAAAGGCTTCGAAAAACTTTTGCGCCAGCTTTTTCAGGTACTTGGAATGTGTGGCAGGAGTTATACACTAGATACGCTGAATCGTGAGCCAAACGTGGTGTGTAAATGACTAGGTGCGGGAGCATACATTGTCTACAAAGAACAAAGGTTATGCGCATTTACCTGCGCATTGCAGGGTTTGTTTGGCCGGCAGACGTGAGCCACTATTGCGTGAGATTAAGTAATTTGCAGGAGTGGTGATAGTTAGCAAGAGAACTTGCTAACGGCTTATCGCATAAAGAGAGAGGCACGATTTACATTAGTGAAACCGCTGTTTTTCTGTTTGACAACGAGGTTCTGCTGATAAAAACGTCGCTGTAATCGCTCTAGACGACACTGACGCACGCATGCGTATTTGTTGAATTTCCCTGGTCTGCTGTAAGTTTACCGCCCCACCTATCGTTTCCTATATTTCTTTCTAAGTCTTTAATTCCCGTTTGCGCACAATGTGTTCCTCATAAACCGGATACCTAAAATTTACATATCCCCGCCTTGAAATAATAGGAAGGTTCCTTCGGAGACATGCCATCAGTGGTGGCGACCACGGGATGGCGGCTGCTATGGGGTAATGAGTCCCTAATAGAGAAAAAACCATTAATGAACTTTTAAACTATTAGTTTCAGTGGGCTCATCGTAATTGCGAAATTGAAGCGAGCTCTCCCTTCCAGTCATCGACTTTCGGATCTGGAAAAATGGGATAACCCGCTGAACTGTGGCACGACGAATTTCGGCTATCACGCGCGCGACACCGAAACTGGGAGGCTACAGCGAGTGCAGAGCCGCGCCCCTCGAGACGGCGTTCTGTGAATGTCACCCAGCAGTGGGCAGCCAGTGCTCTGCGACAGCGAGGAGCCGCACCGCGCTGGACGATACTTCGGCCCGAAAAACACCGCAACGAACGGCTTCAAAGGCGAGGCAAAAAAACATGCTTGTCTATGGACGCGAGGTTCAGACCATGCTGGATGTGATGTTCCACACGATTACGACGCCTTGCTAACCCCTGACGCTGAGCAATTTACGCAGTGCCGAAGAAGCTCGCCAACTGGCACGCCTACACATCACGCAACAGCAGAGTGTAGATGCACGCCGCTACAATGTTCGCAATCGCCAAGTGGAATACCACCCGGGCGATCAAGTGGGGTGGTGTGGACGCCGGTGCGCCGCCAGGGGTTGTCAGAAACTGCTCAGTCGCTACTTTGGACCCTGCAAGGTGCTGCGTCGCGTTAATGACGCGAACAACGAGGTTCTCCCGGATAGTGCCATATCGCCCTAGCGTCGAAGCCACCACTCGGAGATTGTGCACGTTGTACGAATCAAACCTTATTTCGCGCGATAGTGCGACAGCTTCTCAACTTTATGACTTACACTCACTGTTTTCTCCCTCACCCCCACTTGTGCATACTTTATGTTCGTTCCCTCTTTTTTTTACCCATCTACCTACGTCGACCAGTACTAGCATCGGGACGATGCCCGTTTTTTTTTTTTTTTCCACAGGGGGAAAATGCCACCAGGTCACGAGCTGCGGCGAGCGCGAGCCAACCAGGCAAGGAGAGAAGTTTTTCGTTTTGGGGTCAGCCATCTTCTTGGCTAGTGCTCGTCTCTGCCGGTGCAGTACTTCTTGATATAAAGGCCTTCTGTTGCACGTGACAATATTCATTGAAGCAATACCTGGAATAAGCTTGAAACGGCGGGCCAGTTTTTTATTCTGCCGACGATATTGAAACAATGCAGAGAAAGAAGATGCTCGAAGCTCGACATTGACAGATTGGAGTACGAATAAATATTCCAGTAATACTGTCATATGAGTGTCGCGGTCATCGAGTGTGATTGGATCTTGTCTGCCTGTGCGCACTGGCGCCATGCTGTTTAAATTACATTGCAAGTTTATACGGCCGATAAAACTACTATCCTTACTTCGTATGGCTCTCAACGCATTTGCTATCGCAATCGTTAGTTCGCCTTTTGGGCGAAAGTGCGGCTTTTTTAGAGGTGGCCGCGGAAAACAGTCGCTCAAAATTGTACCCGGCATAATAAATGCACCCCCCCCCCAACTTCGTGCATATTTTTAGGGAAGAAAGTACGCTCATTATCGAGTAAATACGGTATATAGCACAGGCCGCCTCTGATAGAGTAGGAAATGAAAAATGCCTTCTCTATACTGACGCGCCGTACTTGAAGCTCCCGTGTACGCTGGCGCCGGAGTTCAATCTAGATGGAAACGTGCCTATAATTATTGTACGGCTAATAATCCCATGAAATTTCGTTCCCATAACGCATGAATACATGCTTACGAAATGCTTGGGAATTAAAGTGTGGCAACACTGTCACATTCCACCGAAAGCCTGTCTACAATTAAACGTGAATGAGCCACTAGGAGTAGTGGGACTAGAAATGTATATCTCCTGAGAATGTTATTGTTTGCGTGAATGCGTACATTTGGGACAAGGTTGTACCACACGTATTCAGGCAGAAGCGATGAGAAGTACGGTAGAAAGAATACGAAGTTGCGATCATTCAAGCGGTGATCGAAAAAGAGAAAACAAAACGCGGAGCGCACGCTCGCCTTCGTTTTTTTTTTAATTTTTTTGAGCCCTTGCATTTGCGGTAAGCTCTATAAATAATGTGGTGTCCAAATCACGTACATACACGGTACTAGCCTAGCAGATTTCAATGGCACAGTGCTACTGCATAACTCAGCTAAAAAGTAATGATGAGAATCGGAAGGTGTTAACAGCTGCGGATGAATACATTTGTGGAATGAAATATGCAAACTACCCAGATAATTTCAATTTTAGAATATGAAGCAAAGGCGTATGACATGCTGGAGCTTTTCATAGCACGAAGAACACCCCTTCTCCCCGAGCGATGACGTCGGTAAATGTTGTAGCTGTTGGCAGGAGAAAAAAATTTCACTGTCAGTGATGTCAGCGTTTAACCACGTCTCAGTGAATACAAGAATATCTGAATGACTATCATCGGCATAAGAAGAGATCATATCACGTTTAGAAAAATACTTCTA